>NW_027464156.1:2500-160491 GCF_050947455.1 Rhinoderma darwinii
TCTCCATGAGCTGCGTCTAGCAGTGCCAGTAAGTATTACCCTGCTTGGTGATCGTTCACCAGCAGGTATTACACCAGTAAATTTCCCTTCAAATCTGTATAGTCTTTCCCTAATCTAAGACAGGATATCTCCCGACGCGCGTTTCGCTGACGTCAGTCAGCTTCATCTAGGGGCCTAGGGAAAACTGCTCGTTCCAGAATAAATCCTTCATATTTTTTATTTCCAGTGACTGTTATCAGTCACCTACTACATTTCCCACAATCGGAACATTAAAGCATTTCTTAGAGGTATTCTCTTAAAGAAAGTTAAAATGTATAATCTTAAGGATGAAGAAAGAACTGGAGCTCGTAATGAGAAGTGTCTGATTATAAACACTTTCTTTAAACCTTCTCCTGTTATTAGTAGTTGGGTTTTCAATAAAGACAGAATGATGTCGAGGGCACAAAATTCAATTGTATCAAACAGTCAGACGGTTTTGATTGAGGGCTCCATGTCTGGTAAAATGATAGAAAATATGGTTACAAATTGTAATACATCTCCTTATATTGAAGCTATTCGAACTACCACTGTCGGCATAGTTAATGACCAGACAATGATAATTGAAGAATACTACACAAAACTGTATGCCTCTGAAGCCAAGTACGTAGTACGTGATATGGAAGTTTTTCTAGATGAATTAAATCTCCCTAAAATAGATGCTGAAATAGAGATCCCATAGATGCCCCAAGTTCTATTGAAGAAATTTGTGTTGAGGTACAACTGCCACGGGCAAAGGCTCGGGGTGGTGATGGCCTTCCCGTAGATGTTTACTTACTTGGGTGATGCTATACTACCAAACCTACTTACAGTGTTCTTGAAAGTGTTTGATAATGCCCACCTGCCAAAAACTGATGAGGGAGGCCATTGTTACTCTTATCCTGATAGGGATCCACTAAATACCTGTTCCTATAGGCCTATTTCATTGCTGACCAGTGCTATCAAGATTTTAGGTTTTATGCCATTTAACTCCACATCTTCTAACTTAAGAAAGCTATTTGGACATCTTCAGGTACAGCATGGTTCAGCTGCCACTCAAAGCTGCTAAGGCCTTTGACAGCATCGAGTGGCAGCACATATGGACAGTTCTTGAGGCTTGTAGAAAACTTTACATCTTAGCTAAAGATTCTATATAAGAATCTCAATTAAATCTACAGAAAGGCACATATCAGGGATGCACTTTATCGCCCTTAATATTTTCAGTAGCCAAAGAACCGTTAGCGATATACATCCAGAAAGATAGTAACATTGCTGGATTCAGAAGTGATAAATGAGAGGCTGTTATTGCTCTATATGCAGATGATATATTTTACTTTATCTGAATTCCTCATGAGTCACCATACCTATTATCAAACATAAACTTTATATATTTGCAAACTTCTCGGTCTCCAAACTAACTGGTAAAAATCCATGTTACTGCCTTTGGTTGACAATATCCAGGATTTAGAGGTCTTGGTTCTAGTTCGATATCTGGAGATTTACATCTGAAAGGATCTAAGGGATTTTTGTGAAACTTTATCAAGTTTTTATTTTCAAATTCAGGAAAGACAAACTTGGTCCAGGAATATAATCCCATGTAGGATATGGCTTATAGATATATTCAGATCAACCTCGCATGTTGAGATGTCAAAAATAGAGAAAAATTAAGAAATGGTAATTTTCCTGTTCTCCTCATTACTGAAAGCATGACTTCGAAGGGGAAATTGTCAAATCTACAAATTACTAATCAACAAGTTTTTGCTTAATCATCTTCATAGATCTAAGGACCCATGCACACGACCGTACTTTCATCTATCCGTAAATACGGTCCAAAAATACAGATCCGTAGTCATCCAAAAACTCATCCGCATATACGGAATGGTATCCGCAAAAAGAAAACCATAAATGACATGCAACATCTGCAAACCTGGCGTCGCCTAGCAACGCTTCTGTAATTACGGTGCACATCCGTAGCCGTCTGTAATTACGGAAGCTCCCATAGACTTCTATGGGGAGTCTGTGCCGTAATTTCGAACAAGAATAGGACATGTTTTATATTTTACAATAATTTCTACGGAATGCACACCCATCTGTAAAAATATGGGAAGGTGTTCGCAGCCCATATAAATGAATGGCTCTGTAATTACAGATAAATATTATGGTCGTGTGCATGGGGCCTTAGTCAAAGTGGTGTAGGAATCTAGGTGGCTTGTCTGATAAATCTCAGATACAATGCCTTAGGAATATTCCAAAACGATTTCTTTAGTTTTAGCATTTCGTTTTCCTATAATCTGACACATAGGTGGGTGGGGTAGGCAGGTGAAAATTAAAAGAAAAAAAAAAACCGAGCATTAAAGTGACTTCTTCACTGAGTGATTTCTCTGATGTTTAACAAGACTCTTTTTCTGGCGAAAGCATTTTCCACATTCAGCACATGAAAATGGCTTCTCTCCTGTGTGAGTTCTTAAATGATTCTTCAGTTTAGCTTTAGTAATAAAACATTTCCCACATTCTGAACATGAATATGGCTTCTCCCCTGTGTGAATTATCTGATGTTTAACTAGATATGATTTCTTGCTAAAACATTTCCCACATTCTAAGCATGAAAATGGCTTCTCTCCTGTGTGACTTCTTAGATGTTCCACAAAACTTGATTTATGGGTAAAACACTTCCCACATTCAGGACATGAAAATGGCTTCTCCTCAGTGTGAGTTTTCAGATGTTCAACAAGAGATAATTTATGGGTAAAACACCTCCTACATTCTGAACATGAATATGGTTTCTCCCCTGTGTGAATTTTCTGATGTTTAACAAAATCCGATTTCTTGCGAAAACATTTCCCACATTCTGAACATGAAAATGGCTTCTCCCCAGTGTGACTTCTTAGATGTTCCACAAGTCCTGATTTATGGATAAAACACCTCCTACACTCTGAACATGAATATGGCTTCTCCCCTGTATGAGTTCTCATATGTTCAACAAGAGCTGATTTATCTGTAAAACATTTTCCACATTCCGAACATGAATACGGCTTCTCTCCTGTGTGAATTCTCTGATGTCTCTCCAGATTATCTTTGCGCATAAAGCATTTTCCACATTCCAAACATGAATATGGCTTCTCCCCTGTGTGAGTTCTCTGATGTCTGACAATATCTGATTTAGTCATAAAACATTTCCCACATTCTAAACATGAAAATGGTTTCTCCCCTGTGTGACTTCTCTGCAATCCCTCAAGATGATGTTTACGCTTAAACTTCCCACATTGAGGACATGAAAGTTGGGTTTCTCCTGACTGTATAGTCCAATCTTTACCTGAAAAAAAACCAACGAAACATTATTCCCAAACAAAATAATTGATATTTTATCATTTCTATGTGAAAAATCCATAGTGAGCCAAACGTATCAAAATACAGTCAAATCCAGATTAGAGGTTCTCCTTTTTTAAAAAAAAAAAAAAAACACACAAAATTACTAACCCCTTGGTATCGCAGAAATTTTTTATTTTTTTTTCCTCCCCGCCTTCCGAAAGTCATAACTTTTTTCATTTCCTGTCAACATAGCCCGACCAGCAGTACAAGTTGTATTTTTTTAATGGCACAATTTAACACCTTCCCGACCGCCCACTGTCTTTTGACGTCAGGCGGCGCGGGTGCTTAATCTACAGAGACGTCTTTTGGCGTCACTGTAGATGAAGCTGATGAGCACTCGTGAGAGCTCTCGTCCTCTAAGCAGGAGCTGTAACTAACAGCTCCTGATCTTAGAGCAGCCTCCTGAACACAGCTGGGGTCGGCAAACATTCGGACCCCAGCTGTTTAAACCTTTGATTACCACAGTCCGTGACCGCGGCATGATCAAAGGGAATTCCCCTCTTTGATTGCATCACCGGGATTCCAGTGATGCGATCAAACACTGGGGAATCCCTCTGCAGTCAGCCCTGGGGAACTACAAAGGACCCCAGGGCTGTCTGTTCCGTGTGCCTGCTGTTCGGGAACACTATGTGCTGCCCGATCAGCAGCCTGTGTCATAGTGACACAGTGTAATGTATTAGCGTACAGAAGTATGCTAATACATTACAAGTAAAAAATAAAGTTACAAATAAAGTTATCCCTTGATGGGATTAATAAAAAAAAAGTAACAAAACAAATAAATAAATAAATAAAAAAAAAAGTCCCAAAGAGTCTTTATTTTGCATTAAATAAACTTTATTGCCCCTACACTAAATAAAAACAAAAAACCTACACATATTAGGTATCTACACGACCGTAATAACCTAAAGAATTAATATAATGGGTTATTTAGTGTGAAACTTGAACGGGATAAAAAAGAAACAAAAAAAAACTATTCTGAGAATCGCTTTTTCCTATATTCACGGCGTAAAAAAAAATTTTTTTTTACCCCCAAACTGGGGGGAAAAAAAAATACTATTTCTCTCGCATAGAACAAGGCCTCATACAGCCACGTCAGTGAAAAAATAAAAAAGTTATGGCTGCTGAAACGCAGAGGCAAAAACAGAAAAATTGAGCTGGTCATTAAGGTCTTTTCAGGCCCGGTCATTAAGGGGTTAAAGTACCGTATAATGTACTAAGAAGCTTTTGTGGGGTGGATTTGTGGGGGAAAAAAATGATTCCTCCATTGTTTTTATTTTTACGTCATTTACCATGCGGTCAAAGCGACAGGTCTACAAGTCAATAAGATTATGGCAGTACCAAATAGATATAGTTTTCTATATGATGTACTACTTTAATTGGGGGGGGGGGGGGCGAGCTGTAGTTTTTCTTGGTACCATTTTGGGTTACATGCGACTTTGTGATCACATTTTATTCCATTTTTTTGGGAGGTAAGGTGACCACAAAACAGCAATTCTGGCATGAATTTTTTTAAAATGTTTTTACAGCCTTGATCGTGTGGGTTTAATAGTATGATTTTATAATAGTGTGGAATTTTACAGACAGCGATACGAATAAATTTTTTTTATTTCTTACATTAGTGTGAAAAAGGAGTTTTGAACCTTTAATATTTTTTCATTTCTTTGTATATTAAAAAACTTTAGCAGTTTTCTACATTATTTTGTGAAGTCTTCCTAGGGTACTTAACCTGCTCCCGACCGCTGGCTGTGTATTTACGGCTGGCGGTCGGGGTCCTTAAAACCCACGCCATAGACTATTTACAGCGCGGGTTTTAGCTTGCTGCCCGGGCGATTGGGCAGCTGAATGTCGGGTCTCCGGCAGTCAGTGACTGCCGGGGACCCTGAGGAGAAGATAGAAGCAGCTTTCGCAATGAGCACTGTGTATATGAATAGAAGCAGTGATAATGAACACAGCCAGTGACTGGTCACATGATCACCGGGATGCCGTTAGTGGCAGACTGCTGCTGGGTCTAACTAGATCCAGCAAAGCCCTATTAGTGACAATAATAACTATGAGAGGGCTGATTTCCCAAGTAACTGGGACTGCTGTGCAGCCCCAGTTACAGTGGAAAAACCTGGTGCTAAAGAAGAAAGGAAAAAAAGGTATTTGAGGAACAGACCATAAAAAATAAAAAGTAAAGTAAAGTGCAAAAAAAAAATAATTCATAATAATACACATAAAATACCCACCCCCAAAAAAACGTTCCCCCTCGCCAATCATTTTCGTAACACTAGCCCTGAGCCAATTACCCTAAAATAGACATGTAATATATTAAAATTTACGGCAGACAATGACTATCACAAATAAAAAGGTCTATTTTAGGGTAAAACTATGTTACCATAAAAATTTGCTAAAAATTAAAAAAGCTTATTTTTTTACTATTCCTTACAAACTTTAAGCCTAAAAATTTTGAAATAGCAAAAAGGATGTGTATAAAAATGATAAAAAAAATATAAAAAAGAAATCTGCATTGTCTACGGAAAAAACAACGCAAAAATCACGTAGCTAGCCCAAGAAATAAAAAAGTTATAGCTGTTTAACTAACGGGAGCTAAAAAGGGCTAAACGGCGACTGGTCCTGAAGGATCAAAATAGCGCGGTCCTGAACCGGTTAAACAAGCGTTCGCTGGTACAATACACTGCAATACCTATGTATTGCAACGTTTATCAGCTCCTATTAAGTCCTTCCTCTGACCGGATTTTATCAGCGACAACCCCTTTCAGATTGGAACTGCACCCAGCAATCCTGGCAAACAGCTGGGTTTGGAGGGCGAAGTAGCAGCCGGCCAGACAACTCTACGGCAGTGGTCGAGGAAGGGTAAACGTAGTATTACATGACAACTATTGCAGTATAATGTATTGACAGACATGCGGACTTCAGCGGTCTGTCACTTAATTTTTTTAGTGAAGCAATTTCTGAGAACTTACATGCAGAGGGGAGTCCAGCATATTCATGAGCTGCTGCTAGCTCCGCCCACTCTCCACTAGCCACGCCCAGACAGATGTCTTCCTATGCACCAGAATATGATTTTTTTTACATAATAAAATAATTTGTAATGGTTTTGATTTTTTTTTTTAAATTTTCAATATATGAACTGTTTCTATTATTAATCTCTTAGTTTCACTATGGGACTTGACTATGTAATTCCTTGATCGCTTCAATAATACACTGCAACACTACAGTAATGCAGTATATTATGCCTTTGGCAGGGTCTAATAGGCATATACATATGACGTTTATTAGGCCCGTGTCTGCCACGGAAACCTATTGGCCCCCCGAAATCAAATCGCTGGAGCGCCGATAGGGGTGACAGAGGGAGCCCCCTCAGTCTACCTAACTGGTTAGCTGATACAGTTGCTGTTCACTGCAGGATCTGTAGGGTTAAATGGCTGTAATCAGAGTTATCACCAATCTGGGCCATTGCAGCAGAGTATCAACTGTAATGTACAGCCGAAATCCGCTGCAGATGGTACGAGCACAGCTTCTGTGCTAGCACCATACCCGTGCTGCACGTGTAGGGTGCTTTGCGGGAACTACCATGTAAATGGACCCAATCTGCGCATGTAACATTAATGGTCACCCTGTGTTTTATCACTGAGCCAGTTACCTCTTTACATATATATTTTTCCCCAGCTGCAGCATTCTCTTTTTATGTATCAACCTTTTATGTCACACTGTATCAAACGCCTTTGACCAGTCCAGATACACAACGTGCCCGTGCCCAGGTCCAGTCCAGATACACAACGTGCCCAGGTCCAGTCCAGATACACAACGTCCACAGCCTTAACCAGGTCCAGTCTATTCAACATCTACAGTCTTAGGTCCCATGCAGACGACAGTTGATTTATTTCGTTCTTAATTACGGACCCATTAATTTCTCTGTAAAAGATAGGACATGTCCTATTTTTTGCTTTTTATGGACTGTGCTCCCATACATAACATGGGAGAACAGCCTGCAAATGCAGGTGGCTGTCCGCGGCCGGCCGTGCTCGTATTCATGGACCGTGATTACAGGCATGAGGCCTTACCCAGGTTAAGTTTAGAAACACAACATCCACAGCCTTAACCAGGTACAGTCTAGATATACAACATCCACAGACTTACCCCAGTTCGGTCCAGATACAAAACATCTACAGCCTTACCCAGGTCCAGTCTAGATACACCACATCCACAGCTTTACCCAGGTCCAGTCTAGACACACCACATCCACAGCCTTACCCAGGTCCAGTCTAGATAGACCACATCCACAGCCTTACCCAGGTCCAGTCTAGATACTCCACATCCACAGCCTTACCCAGGTCCAGTCTAGATATACATCCACAGCCTTAACCAGGTCTAGTCTAAATACACAACATACCAAGGTCCAGTCCAGATACACAACATGGTTTGGAAAAAATATCTAAATTATTTTCCTCTAAGCCTTATAGTAAAATAACGCGCTGATACCAACTGATTCAAGTTACTGGACAAGGACTTCAGAAACAGCCATGCCATATATTCTCCTCCATTGGAAATCCGGACATTTTTGGTAAAGTCAGTCCTGAATTTATAAAGGTAGAATCAATCACAAGATTTATGAAAGGCTCTTACCAATCACTGACACGGATATGGGTCCACTTGTTGTTCCACGATATCTTTCCTGCAAGGATACCACAGAACATGAGGAAAAAGAAAAAAGAACCCTAGTTTATCCTATGTCAAAAACCCCTGGAAGAAATAAACCAACCTGCCCTAAAAAGTAGCAGATCACCCTTACAACTGTATATTTTACATAGCAACTTAAGAGTTTTGCCATCTTAGACATTTATGACATATCCACAGGATATGACATAAATGTGTGATAGATGTGGGTCGCAGCTCTGGGACCCGCACCTATACTGAGAACGGGGGTCTCCAGACCCACATTTCGCCAGGAGCGGCGCCTGCTGGCTGATGAATCCGGCAGGGTCTAATGGAGAGAGAATCGCATGTGCACGTGGCTTTCTCAATTCTGTTGAATGGCAGTCCAGAAACAGACGAGCAAGCATAAAACCCCTTTAAATGTGTATGTGATTTTGTTGCATGGACGAATGTAGGCCTCTCTTGTAGTGGACGGCTGTAGGCCTCCCTTGTAGTGGACGGTGTTAGGCCTCCCTTGTAGTGGACGGTGTTAGGCCTCCCTTGTAGTGGACGGTGTTAGGCCTCCCTTGTAGTGGACGGTGTTAGGCCTCTCTCGTAGTGGACGGCTGTATGGTCCATCTATTTCTGGTATAGATGGACCAACTGACAAATTAGGAGAATTTGTCGACCAGAAATTGAAGAACTTTGTAAAATTACTTCCATCTTTTGTCTTGGACACTGGCGATGTACTGACTAAATTACACAATATAAATAATCCACCTAATAGTATATTGGTAGGCTTAGACGTTGAGTCTCTTTACACCTCAATTCCACACTTGGTTGGTTTGAAAGCCGTTGAACATTATCTTGACCGATACAGATCTGAACTCTCATCAGAATGAGTTCATTATTGACATGTTAGAATTTGTCCTAACTCATAATTGTTTCAGTTTTGACAGTAAATACTTTTTACAAGTAACTGGCACTGCAATGGGTTCATCATGTGCCCCCTCCTACGCATGCCTTCATTTGGGATTTTGGGAAATGATGACGGTCTATCCTTGTGATCTTTTTAAAAAACACGTCTCTCTCTGGCTTCGTTATATTGATGACGTTCTGGTTGTTTGGACCGGTACACATGATGAACTTAAAATATTTGTTGACTCCTTAAATATTAATAATTATAATATACATCTGACGTATACAGCAAGCGACCAAGAGATACGTTTCTTGGATCTTATGATCAAGAAGGAGGAGAACAGGCTAGTAACAAGTACTTTTAGAAAATTGACAGCTGGTAATACTTTACTACTGGCACAAAGTCATCGCCCTAAATCTCTTATACGAGGCATACCTGTGGGACAATTCCTGCGATTACGCAGAAATTGTTCTGACCTGAGTACCTTCAAGAAGGAAGCCCAGGGCTTTAAGCAGCGGGGCTACTCAACAAAATGTATTAAACATGGATATAATAGAGCTTTACACACTAATCGGGAATCCCTTCTACATCGAACAGAAGATAGGGAAACTAACAAGATAAATAAGACAGCATCTCAATTACCCATGAGGCAGGTGAGATTTATCTCCAGATTTGGACAACACTGGGAAGAAATAAGGGAGATTTTGGAGAAAAATTGGCCACATCTCACATTATGCGAAAAAATTAGGGGAATGATAGGTGATCACCCAAGCATGACATCTAGGAGAGCTCCGAATCTCCGCAATCTCTTTGTAAGATCTGAGTTTAAAAGAGACGTAGACACTAAATAGCCCACATATAACCTGAAAGGGATGTTTAAATGTGGGACTTTTTCACAATGTAAATTTGTAAGGAAGAGTGATGTATTTTTCGACTCATCAAACCAACGTAAATTTAATGTTAAAAACTTCATAAACGGTCGGTCATCTATGGTAGTTTATCTGATCTTTTGTCCCTGTAATAAATTTTATGTAGGGAATACTATAAGAGGTCCAGGTCTGGATTGCTGAGCATATAAGGGACATAAAAAAATGGTGAAGAGAAGAGCCCCCTAGCAATGCACTTCAAGGAATACCATCAACAATCCTTGGATGGCCTCAACTTCATGGCCATATACCAACTACCGAAAAATAATAGGGGGGGGGGGGGGAAATCGAGATCGCTCTTTACTTCAAAAGGAAAGTATGTGGATTTACAATCTTGCTGGACTGTCCACACACCAGGTGCATAACTGCCTTTTCCCTGTGCTGGGAGGTTCTAGTGGACGGCATGGAGTGAATGGACTTAGTCTGCTGTTATCTCATGCTGAAGTCTTGAAAGGATAAGAGAATCCTGCTGGCTCACAGAATAAACTTCACTTAAAGGAACAGTGTCATCACAAATAATTTTTTTATATGTTAAAGATGTTAGTGCTTTAATAAAAACGTTTATATTCATTTGTGTGTTTGTGTTTTACTGTTTCTTATTTTTACACTTTTTCTTCCCTATGGGGGCTGCCATTTTTTGTTCCATTTCTGTGTGTGTCGATTAACGACACACACAGACATGTAATACGGCAGCCACAGTCCCATAGGGACTGCGAACGGCTCCCGTCCCATTGACTGCCGTGTACGGCGTCTGTGTGGGAACTGCGCATGCGCCGCTCCCACACAGTCCTATTCGAAATTGGCGCCGTCCAGCGCCATTTTCCTGTGGACCGGAAGTCGCGGCCGGACAGTAATATTACTACTTCCGGTCGCGGCTTCCGGACTTGTGCACATGGAACAGCGGCAGCAAACGGAGCGGACGGGCCGGAGGGAGCCGCGGCGGCAGGAGCAGGTAAGAGATTTCAATGTATGTTAGTGTTTGTGTGTGTTTACTACTGTATGTAAACCTACTACACTGTGGGTTACCTCAAAAAATGGCGACACACAGTGTAGGAGGTTAAACCTTTCAAACCCCTCGTTTATCCCGGCACTAGCCAGGATAAAGGAGGGGGGGATGCTGAGAGCTCACTAGAGCGAGGGCTTTTAACCCAATGTTGCAATGCTGCAATTTTGGGAACTAGCTCCATCTAGTGACCAAAAATGGGTAGTATTATAAATTAGAAAAAATTTATAATATTTCCTGACTCGCGAAAAAAATAAAAAAAATTTGAACAATGTTTAATCACCCACACACTAAATGTTTAATTTTTAAAAAAAAAACATGTTTTTCTGGCAACACATTCCCTTTAAGGAGACCCTCCATGGACTTCCTGATACACAACTTTCTGATAAGTATACCTCCTGCATATATTTCATGTCTCACGGGTTTATTATATGCACACTATAAACCGCAGCTCATCATTACTCACCGCTGTTTAACCTGCATGATTGTTCAGGTCTGTGCATAATACGGAATCTGACATTACTTTAGTCAGCACGTTACCTCTAATTTATGGTATTCTACCCGATTGATCATTTTTGTGTAGCTCTACTTGGAAGTAATTTATTACTCTATACTATTTTGTTAAATGGCCAACTTAAATGGGATTTCCTGTTAAATTCGATTAACCATGTCATGTATTACCCGGCCGGGTTTGTGATGTCCAATTGTGGTTATTTGTGCAAGATTGCATAATTTTAAATTCTTTTTATATATTAATAAAATAAAAATTTTGATAACTAATTTTGTGACATGTACTGAGCAGAGTGCCTCTTTTTTACCAGGATTTGTTCTCTTTCTTGTTGTTTTCTCTAAATTTAAAATTTCCTGGTTGGCACCATATTATATATATATATATATATATATATATATATATACACACATACACATACACACACACACACACACACACACACTGAGCTCTTTAGTCTGGAGATCTCTTGTTCTCTTTGTTTATATAAAGCATAAAACCCCTTTAAATGTGTATGTGATTTTGTTGCATGGACGAATGTAGGCCTCTCTCGTAGTGGACGGCTGTATGTAATGGACGGGCGTAGGCCCCTCTCGCATCGCGGACGGCCGCAGGCCCCTCTCGCATCGCGGACGGCCGCAGGCCCCTCTCGCATCGCGGACGGCCGCAGGCCCCTCTCGCATCGCGGACGGCCGCAGGCCCCTCTCGCATCGCGGACGGCCGCAGGCCCCTCTCGCAGCAGACGACTGTGTTCATTAACACCAGTTCTTAGATTATTAAGCAACATCCCAGCTTTTACAGTAAAGAAACATTTTATGGCCGCTGGGGATATAACCTTCTTTCCTCCAGCCAGAGATTGGTAACCTTACTGTGAAAAGCTACTTTCAGTATATCTTGTATTTATTATACAGTTTTATCATGTCTTAGTTAGAGGTCTCTGGTGCCCAGAACTTAACTGTATATTCTAGATGAGGCTGCACTAATGTTTGTAAAGCAGCAAGATAATGTCCAGAAAATGAATCAACTCTTTCAATACATGACAGTTTTCGGTTAGCCTTAGAAGCAGCTGATTGGCATTGTGCTGTACACTGGAAAAACTTTACATTTATTCACATTGAATACTTATTTCCAAGTGATGTCCAAACTGGTGGAAGTTCAGCACAATCTTTTATGAAAACCAGAAACCATTTGTAGCCACTGCCTACTACAGCCACCAACTAACAGATGAAATCGAGCATATCCTGCATTGCTGCTGACAAGTCTAATAAAAAGCTTCATTACATCGGTGGAGGATTTTCAGAAATTTCAGCTTAACCTACCTGATAATCCAGGGGGACATTTTGCTTTTCCACAGGACAATCCTGGGGATATAGAGGACTGGGACATCTCTCTGGTAGATTTCTCTGACTGAACCATTCTATAGGAAATAAACACAGTGACCGAATACATTGTTTATATATGGTGATAATAAGGGTGAATCTAGGCGATCCTCAAACTGGGTCTTTCTTCCATAATTAAAGAAGGTCTCCTCTTACCGGGTGATGTGCGCGGCCGGTGGTCCTCCATCATGACCTCCTTGTGTTCTTCTACATACTCCCACTCCTCCATCGAGAAATAGACAGCGACGTCCTGACACCTTATAGGAACCTGACACACACAATGATACAGTCATGACTCAGACTCCTCCAGTGCTCCTACAGTATAATTTCCCAGCATTCCCAGCAGTGTCACCTCTCCAGTCAGCAGCTCAGTCATCTTGTGGAGAAGTTCTAGGATCTTCTGCTTATTGTTCCTCTCGTGTATCCGGGAATGAGGAGCGGGCTCTGTGATGGGGCTCCTGCTCCGCCCTCCTGAGTCATGACTGCTGGGGGCCACACTGTCCCCCGACGTCTTCTTCACCATTGTGTAATCCTGTGTATGAAGAGAGACACTTAGGGAAAACATTCCCAGAAATCTAGTACAGATAACTTATATTATTACACTCAAGAAGGACATCCAGGACCCATTTATACTCCATTTGTGAATTATGCATGGCAACTTTCTCAGGCAGAGAGTTCCATAGTGTGACTGCTCTTACAGTAGAGTCTCCATAGTGTGACCGCTCTTACAGTAGGGGTTCCATAGTGTGACTGCTCTTACAGTAGAGGCTCCATAGTGTGACTGCTCTTACAGTAGAGCGTCCATAGTGTGACCGCTCTTACAGTAGAGGCTCCATAGTGTGACTGCTCTTACAGTAGAGGCTCCATAGTGTGACCGCTCTTACAGTAGAGGTTCCATAGTGTGACCGCTCTTACAGTAGAGGTTCCATAGTGTGACCGCCTTTTACAGTAGAGGTTCCATAGTGTGACCGCTCTTACAGTAGAGATTCCATAGTGTGACCGCTCTTACAGTAGAGGTTCCATAGTGTGAACGCTCTTACAGAAGAGGCTCCATAGTGTGACCGCTCTTACAGTAGAGTCTCCATAGTGTGACCGATCTTACAGTAGAGGTTCCATAGTGTGACTGATCTTACAGTAAAGAATTCCTTTCTATGTTGGTGTAGAAAGCTGGATTACTGGGGTTAGTCTGAAGACCTCGCCTACTAGAAGACATTGATCAAATAGAACAAGTCCTAGGATTGATTCAGTGGCGTTTCTAGGGTGTTTAAATATCAAGGGCACAAGATCAAAAGGCATATGCCCCCCCCCCCCCCCCCTAATAACAAAATAAGAAATCTGTATTGCAGACAGTATAGCTCCAAGATAACTTGTAGAACATAATGACTTGGCTCCACCGTCTCAGCAGTCCACGGAATATTACTTTATAATAAAAATCAGCACTGTGGGAATCTCTATCCATAAATGCATCAGCTCTGCCCTAAACAATAAGGTCCCCCATAAAAAGCAATATGATAGCACATCTCTAAATAATTCATACACTTCCCAAATAATACCACTATACAAGGACCAAATAAGACCCTCACACAAAAAGCACATATCTACCACCCACATATAACCAAAAAATACCACCATACAGTTCCCATCCGGGGGTCACAATCAGGACTGCACTGGTACACAAGATACCTAGCCTGCTTTTGCTACTTTTCTAAGTACATAATCTTTTTATAACCTTCGCTACCCAGTTGTGCGGCAGGATTGTTAGGTGTTGCATTTACGGTAGAAGTTTCTCTTCATTTGCCTCGGATAGCTTGACGGTGTTCTCGGCAGTGTGTGGTCCTCGGATTCTCTCCCCTGCGCGGCTTCTCACTTCTATTTGTTTCCTATCTCTGCAGTGTTCTCCGGCACGATCTCTCCATGCTACTACGCTGACACAGATGGACGCATGTATCTATTTAAATATGTAGATGTCATTCATTTTAGTGTGTGTGTGTGTGTGTGTGTGTGTGTGTGTGTGTGTGTATACACACACACACATACATACACCTTTCTCAATTTTTAAAAATTATCTACATTATATCATATTATACGTATATTATGCTAGGAGCTCGCTCTGCCAGTTGATTTCATCACTGCACACTTTCATGTGGTATTCTAGGTTTGTGTCCTCTGTTCACATTGGTTCTTAACCCGGTCTGTCATCCTCCTCCATTTGACCTCATGTGGGGTCATGAGGGCGTTTGGCGTTTTTTTTTTTACAGTTTTGTACCTGCTATATAAGTGTGTTACTTTATAACTCTGTATTACTCGCCAGAGAAAGACGCTAGTCCAGCATCGAAACACGTAGCCACAACAAAAGTCATCTTGCTATATTATATGCTATATTAAATACGACCACTATTGCGGGCTTCTGCTTCAGCAGAGCTTTCAGAGAGGTTCCTCTTGTTTCTCCTTCGCTTTATCTGGTTTACCACCCGTCGGAGTCGAGTTGCAGCTGACGTACTGTTTTTCATACACACCCCAGGGTTGTACCTGTTTTCACAACCCACTCAGGTGAGCACTTTTTCAACACAATATTTCACCACTTTGTGAATAGATGGCCTGCACAATGAGGCGCTGTATCATTCATCTCCTTCAGGTTTTTCTACACTGGTTCTCTGCAGTGTATAATCACATACAGTGCCCATACAGAGGTCACATATCCGGACTACACTGGTGCTCTAACCAAAAATACAGCATGGATCCGACAGCCCGGCATGTGCAAAGCAGTAAAACTAGAAAGTATGCAAAAATAGAAAAATACTATATTGAAAGAACATGACATACAATAAAAGAATCCACAAACCAACAGGTTAAAAAAGGGACGATTGGCCATGCATCTCACGAGTAAACAAATAATGCAAAAATTGTACCAGTGGTACACCTACCAATGTGTTTACCTATGGACTATATTGAAGACCAAATATATATAGTAATATAACAAGTAGACATATTTAATATGAGGTGGTAATAAGGTAAGTTATGAAGTCCATATAAACAATAGGAAAAGGTAAGGTAAAAATACACAGAAAAGTGCTAAAGCAAACTACAGGGATGCAACATACCCATGATAGATGCAGGAGTAGAGAGCACAGCAAACGTCCGCCCCAACGCATGTTTTGGCGCTAATGCCCCAGACGAAGGCATTAGCAACAGTAATAGCGCCCATTTGCGGTCCATACACTTTCTTACTTCCCTCTTTATGTGGCACACAATAACAGTGCCCCCACACAGTGACAATGTCGGTCTGGCCCACCAGAGGACCGGTGGATCCTCCAGTGGGCCAAGACACTGAGCTGCATCTGTCTGGCCGTGGAGTAGAGAGCCATTGGCTGCCTGCCCTGCTGCTTACTCTATCTCTTGTAGGCCACAGGCTGAAAGAGTAGTAGATGTTTGGAACAGCCTTTCAGCCGATGTGGTTGGAAAATCAACAGTGAGTGTAAATCTGCCTGGTATCATCCTATATCTATACTAAGAGAAACTCAAAAAGGCAATAACATAAGCGCCGACAAGATGCACCACTTGTGGAAAGCCGTCATTTTCTATGAGATTCTCCTGGTTCCTGCAGTCATCTCCTATGCGTCAATATAGAGGTCAGATTAGTGGTAGAAATCCTCGTCTCCAGGACAGACTCCAGCCATGTGATTCTCCTCCTGCCGTCATCTTCTATGTCTCTATATAGATTCAATATCCCCCTGAGGAAGCATACGTGGCGAAACGCGCGTCGGGGTTCATGTAGCGGAGCTGACACCACTTACCATTTCTTGCTGCTATCTATGGGTGAGTTTATGACCTGACATATGACTCTTTTGACAACAATGTCACTTGGATTATACCCTCTTCTGGTATTCACCAGTTATTAGATCTGTATTCCACAGCTATTTCTTCTAAGAGAACTTTTTCTTCCTATGAGGGAGGGTATATTGGTGTCAAATGTGTCTCGATCATTTTAGTTACTTATATGTACACCCATATATTTGAGCTAGCAACAAATATTGATATTGTCTCCGCAATTCACACTAGAGTTGTATCTTTCTGTATTTTAATTGTCCATGTTATTTGTTTAATAAAATTTACTACTTTTATACATATATTGGCGTCAAAAGCTCTGGTTGTTTCTTTATGGTATGTGTCTCTATATAGATGTCAGACTAGTGGAAGAAATCCTCGTCTCCAGGACAGACTCCAGCCATGTGATTCTCCTCCTGCCGTCATCTTCTATGTCTCTATATAGATGTCAGACTAGTGGTAGAAATCCTCGTCTCCAGGACAGACTCCGGCCATGTGATTCTCCTGGTTCCTGTGGTCTTTCTCCTCCTGGTTACAACGTGACTACTTACTATTCTCGATTTGAGAGTGTTCAGACCGCACTAGGTTTTCGTATGGGTGCATGCGTAGGGGCCCAACCCGTACAATATGAAAAAAAGGTACTATGCACACCAGTAGTAGTTATCCACTGGTTGATTTTAATAGTTTCGCCAGTACCAGTGCAACGTTTTAGTCATATCCTTGACCTTCATCAGGCCCTTTAGTATCCTGGGTCCTGCGAAATGGCGGCTGATCGCTAAGCGTAATTTCGCAGGACCCAGGATACTACAGGGCCTGATAAAGGTCAAGGATATGACCAAAACGTTGCACTGGTACTGGCGAAACTATTAAAATCAACCTTTGTATAACTACTACTGGTGTGCATAGTACCTTTTTTCATACTTTCTATTCTCATTACTCTACATTACTATCATCATGACACATAACGGACCATATTGCTGGCTGACCTTCACTTCTTCCCGTCACTTGGAAGGTCTCGTAGATTGTATACAGGACACTGGCTTCTTCCTCTTATCTGTGACTTGTTACATAATACAATAAAGAACATAGAAATATAGAAACGTTTACCTCTCCGCTCAGAAGGTAGATGATCTCCAGGGTGGAGTTTAATATTCTTGTGGTCACCTCATTGCTGTCCTTGTCCATCATTGGTTGGTCATTCAGGAGAAGGAACGTTCTGGATGAGAACATGGATCCACTGGAGGTTTTAGTACTGAAGGCGCCTTTATGAGAAGTGGAGAGAATCACACAGAGGACGTCATGTGAGAAATACAGAACATCACTTATTGAGAGAAACCGGTTCTCCGAGCCTCCACCACATGGAATAAAGGGGCATGACCTACACCAACAATTATCCACAGGATATATCATAAATGTCTGATACATGCGGGTCACACACCTATAAGAACAGGCTTCCTCCGACCTACCTGATGAGGAAATAGCTGAGCAGACAATAAAAGCCTGACATGACTGATACCAGGGAGGAGCTGCAGGGCACATTATTTTTCTGTCACCTCAGAATATATGGTACACACTATGTAATCAGTGTTTGACATGAGCTTTGTGCATCAAGAGGTTATACAGCAGCTTAGGTTTGGACCTGCCCTGTTGAACAGCAGTCGGACCTGTTAGCAGCATGTTATAGAGCAGGAGGATCGGAGCAGACAGAATGTTTTGAGGGAAAAGATTCAATATAAACTTGTTTTTTTACTCATTTAGCCCCTTCCTGCACATTTATGGCGCTGATGGGATGAACTTCCTTCAAAGTGCCATAAATCTACGACATGTGAATGGTGCAAACTCAGGAGTCCTGTCCATGCTGTTAGCAGCAGGCGTCAGCTGTAACATACACCCGACACTGTGCTACAGAGGCGGAGATCGGACATCACTATAATTCCGGCATTTTAACCTCTTTCATGTCATAGTCAATAGCAATTGCGGCAGCTAAGTGTTTGGGAGCGGGCTCCCTGTGTAAGTCCACATCACCCACGCCTCGAGATTGCGGTGTGCTGATGGGTTTTCAATTTCAATTGTGTACAGAACAAAAAATTCAACTAAAAAAAACAAAAAACACACAGTTTACTTACACATTTTTTTATATGTATAGTTTATTTAGATTATATAAAAAATGAAACAGAATAGGCATCGTCACAAACAATGACTTGTTCTTAAAAATTATGGTGAACAAAACAATAACTAAAAACCAATGCCAGAATTGCTTATTTTTGTTCATACACCCTCTCCAAAAAATAAAAAAAGTTAATCAATTAGTCTTATGCACCTTATAACAATGAAATCTACAACTCGCCCAACATAAATCAAGCCCTCATGAAGATACGTTTAGGAGGAAATTGAAAAAGTTATGTATTTCGAAATAAAGGGATGTATTTACAAAAAACTGTATCCTTACAAGGTTAAATCCCTGCTCATTCTGGGTTTAGGAGTCCAGGGGGTGGGATCACTTCATGATTGACAGCTATTTCTTTATACACTCATACAGGGAAGGCAGACAGAGCAGGAGTCACACTTCTCCCACTATAAAACTAGAGACCATCCGCTTCTCCGGCTCTATAATATGATGCCCACAAATCAGACTGCTGTTCAATGTTATTACTTCCTTATTTATAACAACCCCGAATATAAATTATTACAGATATTAGAAGTCACCTCAGAGACCTCCGAACATCAGAAATATCTAACTTTGATATCTCTTACAGTAGTGGGCATATTGCGGTGGACCTTGGTGAAGACCTGGGGCCCTGTTAGACTCTGCACCTCGACACTGCCAAAGCTAACCCTAATCTGGTAAACTAGTAAAAGGAATCCTATACGTCCAGCCAGATTCGTGACATGTGCATTCCGCAGACCAGATCCCAAAATAAATTCAGACCGCCCGACAAGATCCCTAAATTAATTCACTAGACCCCAGACAGACAAGACCCCAATGTACTTCCCGCTCCTCGTTCCCCTTGCCTCAACCTCCTGTGAGTAGGGCCCCAGAAGTAGTTACTTTAGAGAAAGGAATGAGTCATGCAAAGTATTGGTGCCCCTTTTCTTTCTCCAGAGAAACTACCATGTCGTTGGGCGGTGGCGGCAGGCCAGCTCGTTTTTTAATTTTATGGCCGGTCCGCTAACGGGAGAACTGCCCTGATGGTAGCCCTGACTGTGTCTGTGCCATATAACTTGATTTCCTATAGGATATGTACAGTAAGCAGGATTTTCTCCTCTTTTCTAACTATTGCTGCGTCTTATGGTCTGACGCGTATTATTGCCCAGAAAGTACTAACTATAATACACTCTGGCAGAAACTTCTATCTGGGTGCTATCATGGGCTTACAGAAAAATTATTAACAGTAAGTGTAATTGAATATTTGCTTTATACACGACAGCACCATGAGAGACTAGACTAGATAACTCTAGGGAGGGATAACCGCCTGAAGGACCTTTCTACCAGGCCAGGTGTTAAATATACTGAAAAGCGAATCTATAAGTGCTGAAAAGAAAAAAAGTGGTAGGAGAATTCCAAGTAGCAGCATTACAATTTTGATCGATAAAGGCATTGGCCCTTACTGCTCAAGAGGAAGAAACTGTACGGGTAGAGCACGTTCTGAGCCCCGATGGGGATTTCTACCTGCTGAGGAAGGTCTTCTAATGTCTAAGGTATAGAGTTTCCATTCCTTAGGTTTTCGGGGTTCAAGTACAGGGAGGGAAAGATAATTTCTTGAGAGAAATGGAATGTAGAGACCACTTTGGGTAGAAATACGGGATCAGGTATAATAATTGCTCTGTCATCTAAACTGTTGGTATAAGGGGGAGAAGCCTAGAGGGCACTAATATCACCTACACTTCTAGCAGAAGTAATGGCAACTAAAAATAGAATTAGTACTTACCTGTAGTTCGGTTTCTAGGAAACTCTCCTTAACAGCACACAGGAGGTTGAATCTCCACACCCTATTAAGGACAGGAACACACAAAAGGTTAAATAGACACTCCCCACCTCAGTGTATTTCAAATAACCAAATGGCATAGTATCCAACATATCTATTACTTCATAAACATATTGGTAAGGCAAATACACATTGGAAGGGTAATAATGGTGCGGTCATGGAGGGTTCCCTAGAAAGCGAATTACTATAAAAAGGTACTAATTCTATTTTCTCAATTAAGCCCTCCAGGACAGCACACAGGAGAGTACCAATTAATATTACTAGGGAGCGACTACAGTTTGCAGAACTTTCCGACCAAAGGAAAGATCAAGGTATGAATAGAGGACCACGTGACCGCTTTACAAATCTGTTCTATTGTGATGTTAGATTTTTCAGGCCAAGATGTTGACATGGCTCTAGTCGAGTGAGCTTTTACATTTTGACGTAGGTGGCTTCACAGATGGCTTTATTTATCTTATCAGAGGCCTTTTTCCCCTTGTTTGCTTAAAAAAAAAAGACTGGATGAATAAGTCATGGTTTATCCTCCAATCTATTGTTGCTGTCTGGTAGACAAGTATGGTTCTCCTAACATCCAATGTATGGAAACTCTCTTCCTCTCTGTTCTTGGGTTCTATGTAAAAGGATGGAAGTATGAGGTCTTGCGACATATGAAACTCTGAAACCTTAGGCAAAAAGGTGGGATCAAGGCGCAGGATAATTCTATCATCCAGAATTTTTAGGTACAAATGGCGTGTTGTTGAGAGAGCCTGAATTTACCCTATCCTTTTAGTGGTCGGGATAGCGACACGGAAGTCTGCTTTCCAGGAAATATTTTTAATAAGTTTTGATATGGGTTCAAAAGGAGTAGATGTCAGACCTTTAATGACAATATTTAGATCCCAGGGGGGGGGGTGACAAACATGCTTCCTGAGGGATTAACTTTTTAGCCCCTGAGAAAAATCTTTTGACCCAACGATGATTGGAAGGATCTTGATCAAAATAAGAACTAAGTGCAGAAACCTGGACTTTGAGTGTAGTAAGTCTTAACCTTCTTTCTAGACCTGCCTGCAGAAAGTCCAAGATCTTCGATATATTTGGATGACTAATATCTGGGATATCATCTTTACACCAGGACAAGAACCTTCTCCATACCTTATTGTATATAGCGTTGGTAACATCTTTCCTTCCTGTCAGAGAAGTTCTAACCACTGCATCATACAGGCCCTTAGTTTTTAGGACTGCACTCTCAGAAGCCAGACTGCTAGCTAGAAGTTCTGAGGGTCCCTATGACAGACAGGTCTCTGGTATAGAAGCTCTGGAGACAGTGGTAGGATCAATGGTTCTGCCATCTTTAGGCTGTGGAGCAGACAGTACCAAGCCCTTTTAAGCCATAGAGGAGCTACAAGGATCACTATGAGCCTCTCCATGCAGATTTTCTGTAGGACTCTTGGAAGAAGATCCATGGGGGAAAGGCATAAGCTAGGGAGAAATGCTAGTTGTGTGCTAAGGTATCTACTCCCAGATAAGCATCTCTTGGATTTAGAAAGAAAAACTGGTGAGTTTTGGAGGAGTTGTCTTGATTTGCAAATAGGTCCTCTTTTGGGTTGCCCCACAATTGTGTGATTTGATAGAATACTTTGTTGTTCAGACAACATTCTCCTGGACAGAGATCCTTTAGACTCAGAAAACCCGCTGGTATGTTTAGGGACTATTTTAGGTGAAGGGCAGAGATGGATGTGACATGTTCTGCCCAGTCGATCTGAGCTAACAATAGTTGGAGTTTTTTTTCCTTGTTCCTCCTTGATGACTCAAGTGGGCTACAGTTTTCATGTTGTCTGAAAACATTTTTATGCTTGAACCCCTTGTGAGGTGTTCTGATTCTCTCAACACTTCCAGGACCGCTCTCAGTACCAGGAAGTTGGATAAATTGTTTCTTAGGTGTTGAGGCCAAACTCCCTAAAACGACACTTGAGACAACTGCTACCCAGCCTCTCCTGCTGGCATCTGTTGTGATAGCATTTACCGTAAATGGATGACAAACTACTCCCCGATTAAAATTTTTGTGTAGTCTCCACCAATTTAGGGAGGGTTTTAGTTCGCTGGACAGAATTATTCTCTGGTCGAAAGAGGAGTGGGATTTGTCCCATCTAGAAAGGGACAAGGCCTGTATAGTCCTTGAGGGTGCCTGTGCCCATGGGATTGCCTGGATGTTAGGTTATGAATCCCAGTATGTACATCGCTTGTCTTATAGATACCGGTGTTTCTTCTGAAATGCAGATATTTTTGCAATCACTATGGATTTTTTGTCTGTAGGAAGGAATGACACCTGTTGATGCGAGTCCAGAAGATCTTCCGGCAGGAAGGAGTTAAGTCCGATTTTATTATAAGCCATCCTAAATCCAGACGTGTCTGAGAAATTTGGTAAAAGGTGTATGGAAAGAAGAGGAGATGTAGCAGCAAGTACTAATAGATCGTCCAGGTAAGGTATTCTGTTCATACCCTGATTCCTGAGGAACACTACTATTTCCATCATTATCTTCGGGAATATACGGGGAGCAAAAGATATTCCGAATGGAAGAGCATTGAACTGAAAATGTAGTGTGCTGTGATCTTGCATGATGGCAAATATGGTGAATTTGCTTTATTGTAGGCGCCCTATAGCTTGAGAGTGGCTATGAAATCGTCCTGACCTATTAGTGGAATGGATGATCTGATTGACTCCATATGGAAACGATGACATATCCCAAGTTGATTCAAGGGTTTCAGGTTTATTATAATCCGGAAAACTCCACTGGGGGTTTTTCCACAAGAAATAGATGGGAGTAGTGGCTTTCCCATTTCTTTCACCGGCACTGGAGATATTACTTCCACCTCTTGCACTTTTTTTATTACATTTATCAGGGCTAGTTGCAAAGTGCTGGAGGGGAGAGAAGTGATCACCAATTTTGTTTTGGGGGTAATAAGAGAACTTGATCTTGTATCTCTCTGCAATGGTCTTCAAGATCCACTAGTTTGTGGTGATGGGTTTCCCCTGGAAAAGGAATCTTGACAACCTAACCCAGAACTTTTGGCATCAGTTTGTCTGGTCTATTCTGGTTGAAGAAGATATTTCTTCCTCTTCTCTCCGTTGCATAACTTCGGCGACCGGTCTTCCCCTTTCCTCTATAGTCTTGACAGTAGTTATGTAAGGGATGAAAATTTGTTTTTTCTTTGTCATCTTCGGCTCTGGCAAAGTCTTGTTTTTGTCTGCAGATTTTTCCAATATAGGTATCCAGGTCAGGACCAAAGATAATCTCCTTAGAAGGGCAAGGCACACAATTTTTGTTTGGAAAGGGGGATCACCTCTCCACATCTTAAGCCACAGAGTGTGTCTGGTGGTATTGAATAAAATTCAGGAATTCAGTAGCTTTCTGGAGGAGTGGTAAGGAAGCTAAGATGCCTTCTCTGGGGGTTCCTCCTTTTAAACTGTCTTCTAGTTGGTTTACCCTATACATTGTTCTTATTACTCAGGTAGCGCCAATGTTAATCTGTTAAAGAGCTGCTGAGGCTTCCCAGCTTTTCTTCAACAAGCTGTCAGCCTTTCTATCAACAGGATCTTTAAACTGGGAGGAATCCTCAAAGGGTAAGGTTTGTTTTTTTTACCAACTTTAACCACCTGTATATCTATTTTGGGCACATTTTACCATCCCTTCATGTTTTTCAGACAGAACAGGTCTCTTATCTCCTGTCGAAGGGATTGCCTTTCTCAGGGTGTGTCCATTCCACCTCTAACAGCTTTTACGTTTTCATTAATGGGAAAAACTAATCTTCCTTTGGGCCTACGCCCTGCAAACATTTTATAAATGTATGGAGGGAAGACTCCTGTACATCTTCAATGTTGATAGTGGATCTTATAGAAGATATTACTTATTCAGAAGAGAAGTAGTATTTCCTAACTTCCTCATTCTGGGGGTTTGAAAAGTCTCATATTTCTAAATATCCTCCAGCTATAGAGGGAACATAGGAATCACTCTTTTTTGGTGCAGATGGCATAGTAGAAACAAAGGTTTAGGAAAAAGATGCGATGGAGGATTGAACTTCCCGCTTGACAATCCCTTTAATTTCATCAATTAACGATGGTTGTTCCTCTCATGATTTTCTCTGTGCAATTCTGACAAAGATTTTTTGTAAGGAAATGATAGCTTTTTTCCACCCACATATGGCGCATTTGCGCAATAGACGCTCCCTTTTTGGTTTAGAGGAGAGCTTCCTAGAAGTGTCCGACAAAAAAGACCACAAACCAGTAGAAGGAGATCCCAGACCAAAGAAGGAAATAACCCATAGCCAGGAACTTACTGGAGCTGGGGGCATGCAAGGTTCAGAGCCTGGGTTAGAAGCTGCAGCCTTATCTCCTGCCATCATTTACTGGCGGTGTTTTAAATAGACCGTGCTGACTGTGTGCATCTCCTCCCATTGGACACAGAAATGAGTAGGGAGAGAAAGTGTACCTCCCACACGTCCTGGAGGACGGTCCACATTGCCACGCCTTCTACATGTGCGTCACACGTACTACCGGAACTCACCAACATAATAATGCGTGCGTCACAGAGTGGAAAGTACGCTGTGGATATAAGGGAGAATCCCTCGAAAGGGACTCAGAATTACCTGGAGGCACAGGAGAGGCGGCATAAGACCCTGAGGTCTTCACTAGGTGCTAGAAAACAGAATCTGAACTGAAGGCCAGTTAAAAAAAATATGTATGTTTTCCGCTGCTGCAAGAGCAGTAAACTCTTGTATGCCCCCCTAACAGGGACAAGAAAAAATGAGGTGGGGAGTTGCTATTTAATGTTTTGTGTGTTTGTCCTGTGTGCGGTCATGAAGGGTGTAATTGAGAAAATGCAGTTTTGTTGGCCAGAATGTTGTCAGGAATCTCAATTGGTTAACGAGGAAGCTTGGATATTTTTAAAAGTACAAAATTTAAGTCCCGCGGAGGGGAGGGGGGGGGGGTCTGGATTTTAGTGATGGTGATAAAGAAAAATTAAGAAATTAAACTATTTGCTAATATAGAAATATGGAGAATGGTGACTTTTAGGTTAGAAGCAGTTAACCATTTATTGATTCTGCTGTGTCAGTTAGACAGGGATTACATCTGTTCGTATAATAATCTAGACCCCATTGTATATAATATCACGTTGTGTAATGTAAACATATTCTATTGTATGCTAATTCTCTTGGTCTCCTGGGGCACGTCACACATACATCATATAGTCTATATAAATAGGAATTTAGAGCTCTGTGTACACAATAAACCTTCAAGGAAGTGGGTCGCAAATTTTTTTTTATATATAAATTAACTTTTAGTATGTTATTAAATAAAATTTTATTTATTTGTGTTTTTGTGTTGTACTTTTTTTTTTATTACTTTTACTCCACTATGGGGCTGCCATTTTGTTTTTCATCTCTGTGTGTGTCGATTAACGACACATACAGAGATGGAATACGGCACATAAATCCCCATAGAGAATGCAAATGGGAGCCGTTCCATTCACTATGGTGTACGCGAGGAGTAGGATCGGAGGCAGCAGCGGCAGCAGGTAAGTTAGGTTTGTGTATTATGTTTGTGTTATACTGTCTGATTACCACTGTATGTAATCCTCCTACACTGTGTACCACCATTTTCTGAGCGAATGCACAGTGTAGGAGGATTTGAAGATTCAACCATCTCTTTCTCCTGGCACTAGAGCAGGATAAAGGAGGGGGGATTGTGTGAGGATACTAGAGCAAGTGTGTCTACACCAAATTTGCAGCATAAAACAATGAGGTTGCTTTACCATGTTGCAATGCTGCAATTTTGGGAATTGCTCCCTCTAATGACCAGCACATGGAAATGTTATAAATTAGAATCTAATTTATAATATTTCCTGACTTGTGAAAAAATTTAAAAAGCTAAAAACAATGTTTAATCACTTAAATACTAACTGTTTAATGGAAAAAAAATAAAAAAAATTCTAGCAACACATTCCCTTTAACCTAAAGAAGCCGCATACGTGTGAAATCCTAATGGAGATTGAGAACGTTTTTACACTGCCGTAACATTTGGTGTTTCCGTCCGGTTCTTCAGGACGTCCAGACGGGAGCCAGGAGTGGTGCGTACTGAGAGTGGATTTATTCTTGGGCCCCAGCAGGTGAGCACTTATTGCCTGTGACTCTGCTCTGTCAGCCAGTATACACTGTTCCTGTCCTTGTGTCATCTGACGGTACCATTTTATTTATGATTTGATATCCAATCTCCATAGGAAGATTTTAGTTTACATTATAAATTGTAGAATATGTGTAATATTGTTATGCTCACTGTATCTTTGCTGTGTGAATAAACGGAAGTATATGGTATAGTCTCTCTGTGTTTTACCGACTTATCCACCAGAACGTGGTCTAGGTTAGATACACTCTATTGTAAACTCCGTGTGTGAGGTGGCGGGTAACCACTCCCGTCCGCAAATCTGGACAGCACTCTCTCACGTCCACGTTGACTATTATTGCGCATGTGGTCAGGAGTGAGTTAGCGAGTTAACAATTGAGCAAAGAAAGTTAGAAGAATATGTAGGACATGTTCTTTATTTTTTCTGTTGGGGGTTAGAACGTTTCCACTTTACTTCTGTGTTGGATTCTCTTGTGATGTGGATGTATGGACTGTTCTCTCACTAACAATACAGTGAATGGGTAATAGAAGGACCTATGAAAGGTGTGTGAATGTATGAGGCAAGAGAAGGGTTACTCCTGAACGGTCTGCATGCTATAAGGGACGATAAAAGTCCCTGAATCCCATAAAAGGTCAGCTGTCTAATCTAATGCTCCGTGTTACTCAGTAGTAGGAGACAGAAGAGAGTGAAGCAGCAAATGTTTGTACTGACTGAGTGTGATCCTTTATATCTATAAGAAGCTTCTCTATTGTAGATTTCTAGGCCTCCTTACTATATAGAAGAGGCTTCTCTGTTGTATATTTCTATACCTCCTTACTATATAGAAGGGGCTTCTCTGTTATATATAGTACGGAGGTATAGAAATATACAAGAGGCTTCTCGGATGTATATTTCTATACCTCTTCACTATATATAAGAGGCTTCTCTATTGTATATTTCTATACCTCCTTACTATATACAGTGAAGGAAATGAGTATTTGATCCCTTGCTGATTTTGTAAGTTTGCCCACTGTCAGACATGAACAGTCTAGAATTTTTAGACTAGGTTAATTTTACCAGTGAGAAATAGATTATATATAAAAAAAAAAAAAACAGAAAATCACATTGTCAAAATTATATACATTTAATTGCATTGTGCACAGAGAAATAAGTATTTGATCCCTTTGGCAAACAAGACTTAATACTTGGTGGCAAAACCCTTGTTGGCAAGCACAGCAGTCAGACGTTTTTTGTAGTTGATGATGAGGTTTGCACACATGTTAGATGGAATTTTGGCCCACTTCTCTTTGCAGATCATCTGTAAATCATTAAGATTTCGAGGCTGTCGCTTGGCAACTCGGATCTTCAGCTCCCTCCATAAGTTTTCGATGGGATTAAGGTCTGGAGACTGGCTAGGCCACTCTATGACCTTAATGTGCTTCTTTGAGCCACTCCTTTGTTGCCTTGGCTGTATGTTTCGGGTCTTTGTCGTGCTGGAAGACCCAGCCACGAGCCATTTTTAATGTCCTGGTGGAGGGAAGGAGGTTGTCACTCAGGATTTGACGGTACATGGCTCCATCCATTCTCCCACTGATGCGGTGAAGTAGTCCTGTGCCCTTAGCAGAGAAACACCCCCAAAACATAATGTTTCCACCTCCATGCTTGACAGTGGGGACGGTGTTCTTTGGGTCATAGGCAGCATTTCTCTTCCTCCAAACACGGCAAGTTGAGTTAATGCCAAAGAGCTCAATTTTATTCTAATCTGACCACAGCACCTTCTCCCAATCACTCTCAGAATCATCCAGATGTTCATTTGCAAACTTCAGAGGGGCCTGTACATGTGCCTTCTTGAGCAGGGGGACCTTGCGGGCACTGCAGGATTTTAGTCCATTACGGTGTAATGTGTTACCAATGGTTTTCTTGGTGACTGTGGTCCCAGCTGCCTTGAGAGCATTAACAAGTTCCCCCCGTGTAGTTTTCGGCTGAGCTCTCACCTTCCTCAGGATCAAGGATACCCCACGAGGTGAGATTTTGCATGGAGCCCCAGATCGATGTCTATTGACAGTCATTTTGTATGTCTTCCATTTTCTTACTATTGCACCAACAGTTGTCTCCTTCTCACCCAGCGTCTTACTTATGGTTTTGTAGCCCATTCCAGCCTTGTGCAGGTCTATGATCTTGTCCCTGACATCCTTAGAAAGCCCTTTGGTCTTGCCCATGTTGTAGAGGTTAGAGTCAGACTGATTCATTGAGTCTGTGGACAGGAGTCTTTTATACAGGTGACCATGTAAGACAGCTGTCTTTAATGCAGGCACCAAGTTGATTTGGAGCGTGTAACTTGTCTGGAGGAGGCTGAACTCAATGGTTGGTAGGGGATCAAATACTTATTTCTCTGTGCACAATGCAAATAAATATAGATCATTTTGACAATGTGATTTTCTGTTTTTGATTTTTTTTTATATAATCTCTCACTGGTAAAATTAACCTAGCCTAAAAATTCTAGACTGTTCATGTCTTTGACAGTGGGCAAACTTACAAAATCAGCAAGGGATCAAATTTCCTTCACTGTATTAAGAGGCTCCTCTATTGTATATTTCCTTAATATATATATATATATATAGACTTCTCCGTTGTATATTTCTATACCTCCTTACTATATATAAGAGGCTTCTCTGTTGTATATTTCTATACCTCCTTACTATATATAAGGGGCTTCTCTATTGTATATTTCTGTACCTCATTACTATATATAAGGGACTTCTCCGTTGCATATTTCTATACCTTCTTACTATATATAAGAGGCTTCTCTATTGAATATTTCTGTACCTCCTTACTATATACAAGAGGCTTCTCTGTTGTATATTTTTGTGCCTGTGCTTGAGTTACTAATATCAGACTGCTAGGCTATAGAAGCAAAGTGTGACGTGTAGTAGTAAGGTTTAGTCCGGTGATATTGCCTACCTATTATAAGGTGGTCTGACCAGGTCCATATTGTGACCCTGTAGTTTGGGACTTCCGTAGAGGAGAGTGAAATTTGGGGTTATGGTAAAACCCCACCGCAGGGGACACGGTGTGTGGCATATCCAGAACAAAGTCCTATCAAGGCGCATGGTAAGAATGTATACAAATTATGGAACGGGTGGAGTTCTGTGCTTCCAGCTCCACCTATGGAGGGTGCTATAGATACTAAAGTGTTGAAAACTATTGCTCCGTTTTGTAAGAATGTAGAAAAGAACATGTATTATGAATGGTTGAATTTATCTAACGTAGACATTAGAGGAGATGCTCCTATAGCAACTATAACCCCACATGCTCCATCAATGTATTGTAGGTCACCTGACATGATGATTATGATCTACTAACCATGATTAGCAGAATGTCAAAGCCTAGAACAGTGGGAATATATCCAGTAAGTAAGTTACAAGAAGATAAGATTACATGTATGTACATGCCACCAATGTGATTGAGTCTAGGTGATTATAGAAAGCCTTGGATTTGTAGGAGTTTTATGAAACAAGTAGGTGATTATCCAGGAACGGCTTGGGAATTTCTAAATACAATGTTTTCCACTCTTAACCTAGGTGGTCAAGATATTCTGCAGACGTACAAGGCTATCTTCACCCCTGCTGAAGTGGGAGGGTTGTTGGAGAAAACTGGATATAGTCATAAGCCCACCGATATTTAAAGGAACAGTGTCATCACAAATTATTTTTTTATATGTTAAAGATGTTAGTGCTTTATTAAAAACATTTATATTTATTTGTGTGTTTGTGTTTTACTTTTTCTTATTATTACACTTTTTCTTCCCTATGGGGGCTGGCATTTTTTGTTCCATTTCTGTATGCGTCGATTAACGACACATACAGACATGGAATACGGCAGCCACAGTCCCATAGGGACTGCGAACGGCTCCCATCCCATTCACTTGTGTGTACGGCGTCTGTGTGGGAACTGCGCATGCGCCGCTCCCACACAGTCCAATTTGAAATTGGCGCCGTCCGCCGCCATTTTCATGTGGACCGGAAGTCGCGGCCGGACAGTAATATTACTACTTCCGGTCGCGGCTTCCGGACTTGTGCACTTGGACCAGCGGCAGCAGACGGAGCGGACGGGCCGGAGGGAGCCGCGGCGGCAGGAGCAGGTAAGAGATTTCAATGTATGTTCGTGTTTGTGTGTGTTTACTACTGTATGTAAACCTACTACACTGTGTGTTAGCTCAAAAAATGGCGACACACAGTGTAGGAGGTTACACCGTTCAAACCCCTCGTTTATCCCGGCACTAGCCAGGATAAAGGAGGGGGGGGATGCTGAGAGCTCACTAGAGCGAGGGCTTTTTACCCAATTTTGCAATGCTGCAATTTTGGGAATAGCTCCATCTAGTGACCAGAAATGGGAAATGTTATAAATTAGAATTAATTTATATTTCCTGACTCGTGAAAAAAATAAAAAAAATTTGAACAATGTTTAATCACCCACACACTAAATGTTTAATTAAAAAAAAATTTTTTTTTCTGGCAACACATTCCCTCTAAAGGTTCAGTACAGGTTGAATGGAATTTTATACATGAAAATTTTATTCACAAAACATGTAGGTTGGAGCGCTAAACACCATTCATCAAGGGGCGAATTAAACAGAGAATACCACGACAGGTTTCATAAATTGATTAAAGGTAAGGGTGGAGCTGGAGATTTATAGGAGATCCTTGATGTTACATTTTAAATAGTTTAAGCTCCGCTCTTAGAAGTAGATTTGTGACTGGTATGCCTGATGGGAAAGTTAGACAGATGCCAGACAGATCGTTGTATTGTTGTATGAACATGAGAAAAATCTTGAAAAACAAAGAAAAATCAGAGGCAATTAAAAATTGAGGCGAAAGAGAATCTTTCAGAAAGGTTAAAATCAAGGAAAAAGTTGTAACCAAGTTCAGAGGGAGGAAAGACATCGGGCGTTACAATTGCGATGTCCAAGGTCACATGACCAGATACTGTAGAAAGCCCAAGAAACAAAGAAATGTCTGTGAGGACTTAGTAGCTGATAAGTGACTAAATTAAATGCAAGAAGAGGATTTTATGTTTTCACAATCTCTTTCTCATCTGCAGGAGCCGGAGTTGTAATATCGCAGGGTATAACGTACCTTTCCTTGTTGATGCAGGAGCCGGTGTTGTAGTATCGCAGGATATAATGTACCTTTCCTTGTTGATACAGGAGCCGGAGTTGTAATATCGCAGGGTATAATGTCCCTTTACTGGTTGATACAGGAGCCGGAGTTGTAGTATCGCAGGATATAATGTCCCTTTACTTGTTGATACAGGAGCCGGAGTTGTAGTATCGCAGGATATAACGTACCTTCCCTTGTTGATGCAGGAGCCGGAGTTGTAATACCGCAGGATATAATCCACCTTCCCTTGTTGATGCAGGAGCCGGAGTATTAATATCGCAGGATATAATGTACCTTCCCTTGTTGATACAGGAGCCGGAGTTGTAATATCGCAGGATATAATGTACCTTTCCTTGTTGATGCAGGAGCCGGAATGGTAATATCGCAGGATATAATCCACCTTCCCTTGTTGATGCAGGAGCCGGAGTTGTAATATCGCAGGATATAATGTACCTTTCCTTGTTGATACAGGAGCCTCTGTATCTCTAATCAATAATTACATTCTTTCCTTATCTGATCAGAAAGTGAAAACAGTGGAAGGCACAGGAGATCCAAAATATCTTCCTATTTCTAACCCCACCTCAGTCTCCGTAGGTCCCATAACTACTGAACATTATTTTTTGTTGTCAATAGATGCCCTGATCTGGGACGGGACTCCCTGTTAAGTTGGGATGTACCATTTACTGTACACCAGACAGCGAACATCTCTAAGTACCATTAGAAAACAAGTAGGATGCTGTTAATCTGTTATATCTTACCCCACTGTGACTCTCGTTACAGATCCTGCAGTAGAGACCACGATACAAAATATACCGACCCATTAGTGGAGCTCGAATCCCACTGGGGTAAATTCAGCCAGTGCGAATTACACGGACACCGCACTGTGTTCTGCCTAGAAAGCCCCAATATCCTCTGAAATCAGAGGCAGAGATAAGAATTGGCCCTACAGTTGAGTCAGTTGAAACAAGGCGTCCTTAAAGAGGCTCTGTCACCAGATTTTGCAACCCCTATCTGCTATTGCAGCAGATCGGCGCTGCAATGTAGATTACAGTAACGTTTTTTGTTTTTTTTAAAAACGAGCATTTTTGGCCAAGTTATGACCATTTTTGTAGTTATGCAAATAAGGCTTGCAAAAGTCCAAGTGGGTGTGTTTAAAAGTAAAAGTCCAAGTGGGCGTGTATTATGTGCGTACATCGGGGCGTTTTTAATACTTTTACTAGCTGGGCGCTCTGAAGAGAAGTATCATCCACTTCTCTTCAGAACGCCCAGCTTCTGGCAGTGCAGATCTGTGACATCACTCACAGGTCCTGCATCGTGTCGGCCACATCGGCACCAGAGGCTTCAGTTGATTCTGCAGCAGCATCAGCGTTTGCAGGTAAGTAGCTACATCGACTTACCTGCTAACGCCGATGCTGCTGCAGAATCAACTGAAGCCTCTGGTGCCGATGTGGCCGACACGATGCAGGACCTGTGAGTGACGTCACAGATCTGCACTGCCAGAAGCTGGGCGTTCTGAAGAGAAGTGGATGATACTTCTCTTCAGAGCGCCCAGCTAGTAAAAGTATTAAAAACGCCCTGATGTACGCACATAATACACGCCCACTTGGACTTTTGCAAGCCTCATTTGCATAACTACAAAAATGGTCATAACTTGGCCAAAAATGCTCGTTTTTTAAAAATAAAAACGTTACTGTAATCTACATTGCAGCGCCGATCACAGGCAATAGCAGATAGGGGTTGCAAAATCTGGTGACAGAGCCTCTTTAAGAAAAATCAATAGTCCTTGTAATAGCCCTATTTACCCCATTAAGAAGCATGGCAATAGTCAAGCATGGAGAATGGTGCAGGATCGGAGAACTATTAATGAACTAGTGGTTCCCCTGCACCCAGTAGTCCCTAATCCAGCAACTATATTGATGCAGATCCCTCTGACAGGGCTCATTTTTCAGTCATTGATTTGTGTTCTGCATTTTTCTCCATCCCCATACACCCGGACTCACAATATCGGTTTACATTCACTTACAGAGGACAGCATTGCAGTTTATTCAAACTCTCCGAACATTTTTAGTCAAGCCCTCAGCAATAGTCTTGCTGATCTTCATCTACCTGGAAGATCTAGATTAGGTGGATTAATTTTTTCTCTGCTCACCTTCTGAAGAGGGGGGTCTTCAGGTAAAGAGGGGTCTGCAGGACTGGAACTCTTTTACATTTTTGGCAGAGACTGTACACAGACCGGAGTGACGTACATTGGGTATTGCCTAACACAGGGGTACAGACACCCACTCCCAGATAGAGTTGCTGCTATATAATTTATAATCCTACAAAATAAAAAACAGAGGAGAACATTTCTGGGAATGGTGGGACACTGTAGACACTGTTCCAGCCAGATCATTCTACATCGGTGTTCACATTTGAACCTTACTAGTTTGCTTCCTTATGAGACAAGTTTGTCTCAGAGAGAGGAAGGGGAGGATGATGAAGGGGTTACGTTTTTGATTCTGACACAGATCACTGTCCTGGACATACACTGACTCTACCACGAACTGAACTGAGAGCTCTGACAAAAGCTTGTCAACTAGCGGACGAAAAGACTGTTACATATACATAGACTCAACGTATAAAATTATAAAGTGCCAAGCTTAGGCCTCATGCACACTTCCATCACCGTTTTAGCGGCCGTTTTTGATGGATCCGTGTGTCCGTTTTTGTTTCCGTGTGCACTCCGTTTCCGTTCCGTGTTTCCGTTTAAAAAACTGATGTGAACTTCACTTGAACCTGTCACATGTCCCAGGAAACACCCATAGAAAGGTTACAAGAAGTTTTTGGTGCTGTTTTCTTAGCTTTCAGAGCATAGAGAACAGTTTGAGATTACTCTGCTTGGCTTACTTTGGATTTACGGGTCGTAATTACGACCCGAAATAGCGGGCCCATAGACTTCTGTTAGCCACGAGTACCTTCCCATTTTCTCACGGGAAGGTGCCCGACCCGTTAAAAAGCTAGAACATGTTCTATTTTTTTATTTTACGGGCCGTGCTCCTATACTTTATAATGGGAGCACGGCTCGGAAAAACGACCGGCTGCCCGTGCCCGGCCGTGCTCATCTCCTGAAATACTCTGTGCTGCCTTAAACTCTGTGGACAGGTCAGGATCCGCTTTCTTTTAAATGCTGCTGGGGAACCCGCTCGATCCACGATATAAGGCTGCGCTACAGTGCAGCATTTAAAAGAAACAGGATCCTGACCTGTCCACAGAGTTTAAGGCAGCACAGAGTATTTCAGGAGAGGAGCGTGTGATTGGCTGCAGAGGCCGCGGCAGCCTGTGATTGGCTGCAGAGGCGGTCACGTGATGAGCGTGACCGCCACTACAGCCTGTTATTGGCTGCAGCGAGCGGTGACATGGATGAAACGTCAATGCTGGAGGCCGGACAGGAGGAATGTAAGTATGAACATATTTATATATTTTTTTTATTAAATTAAAATTTTATTTTCCGCGCGCAGAGCCGAATCAAACTTTTTTGTGAAATTCGGCGAACTAGCCGAACCGAACTTTTCATAAGTTTGCTCATCTCTACTAGAAATAATACAGAATACAACTGTGCAAGGTCTACGCTACCCTCTGACACACTTGAAACTGCGCAAAGTCTATACCGGTCAGAATTTTGGGATTGCAAAGCACATGTTATAAGACAGCAGGTCAATGCGAAAATAACATTACTGTGGGTGTGTAAAGTTTACCTACTGAGAATTACATACAATGGAACAAAAGAAAAGCATGCTCAGAAAACAAGCAGTGCAATGTGTGCATTTACTTATTTTGTGACGCTGGGCACTAGTTCCCTTCTGCCATCTGAGTGTCAAAAGCTCCTTGGCAAGCTCCTCCCACGCGGCGTCCTTTTTATAGCGGTCGTGGTAGCATTCTGTGCGCGTATCCCACAGTTCTGGGTGATCCTGCACCAATGCTATCATTCTTTCCACATCTATCTTCAGAACTGACTGGCTACTGTAGACTGAGTCTGTGAACTTTGTCCCACCCAGCCGTTGCTATGGCAACGGATCAGTCAAAAACGGACAGCACACGGAAGCCTTCAGTGTGCCATCTGTTTTTTTCACTGACCCATTGACTTCTATGGGCCACACGGTCACTGAATCACTGAGCAAAGTAGGACATGCTCTACTTTGCACGGAACGGAACAACGGATCCGTTTAAATAACGGAAGTGTGCATGGGGCCATTGCAATGAATGGGTTCAGGGTGCTATCAGTGAAAAAAAGGATAGCACCCTGAAGGAAAAAACTGAAGTGTGCATGAGGCCTTAGGGAAATCACCGAGTAGATGTAGCTGCAAAGTAAGCAGCCAGTAAAAATATGACACGCGAACTGATGACAGTAAATATAGATGTTGCAACAAATTTACCAGACTTTCAGAAACGTATAACTATGCAAAACTGTTCTCAACAGGAGAAGGCCGGATGGAAGGACAGGGGATGCACCCAGAATACCGATGGTCTCTGGCATGATAGTGAAGGTGGGCCAGTAGTATCAAAATCATTTCTGTCGGCATTAGCGGAGGCATCTCATGGTTTAACCCATGGAGCTAAGACTGCAATGCGAAATTTGGTTTTCCCTTACTGGTGTGTCCCGGGTTTCACTGCCGCTGCGGTAAAGGAGTGCGCTTCTTGCCTCACCTGTCTTCAACAGAATGCAGGAGGTGCAGTAAAAGCCCGTACTTCACATCTTCCATCAACAACTGGTCCTTTTCACATTCTCCAAATTGATTACATACAGCGACCATAGGTGGGAAGGTTACAATACGAGTTGGTGTAGATCAGTTCTCAGGATGGGTTGAAGTCTATCCAACAGCATCACAAACTGCTGCTGTTACTGCTGCTAAAATGCGCAACCAGTTTATTTGTAGATATGATATTCCACAGATTCTTTCCAGTGATCAAGGGCTGTCTTTTACTGGTAATGTATTTCAAACTATCTGCTCGGGATAAAACAACAATTACATAAAACTTATCATCCGGAAGCTAGTGGGAAGGTTGAACGGTATAATCGAACCATTAAAGAAAAGTTGGCTAAATGCTGCAAAGAGACTGGTATGAAGTGGTCTCAAGCTTTACCACTTGTACTCATGGAACTAAGGACCACACGTCACGGTTCAAGGCAATCATCACCTTTTGAGATACTTTTCGGAAAACTTTCTAATCTTCCACTTTCACCCTCAAACACAAACCTGACTATGCAAAATACTGTGCAAAATATTCTGAACACTGACTATGTCTTACGATCACAGAAGCAACTGATGGAGACTCATCACCACAGCATCAACCAGAAACAATGACTGTTCATCCTGACATTCAGCCTGGAGACTTTGTACTGGTGCGCAAGTTTAAGATTTTTTTTCAGAACACTGGGAAGGTCCACATCAAGTTCTTCTGATGACACCTACCGCCATCAAGGTAAAGGGCAGCGGTACGCAGATCCATGCGTCACACCGTCAATGTGTAAAATCTGCTATTGAACCATCTGACCAAAAGGAGGAGCCGGCTGATATCCTCAACACCAGTCATACAGATCTACAACTGTGACACTCAGAGGACTGTGGTCTGAGGTAAGAGGACATTGTAAAGCCGCCCTCACAACGGTCACCGAAGCCGCAGCTGTGGTAGCAAGAAAATATACTGCATATACTGCTCCTCCATCGTGTGAAGATGACTCTACAGTATAATGTGGAGCACCGCCAGATAGAGGACTTTAGAACATAGTGTTGGTGGATTTCTCATTAGGACAATTGCTTGTTTGATACATGTGTCATGTTTCTAGTAGCACTATCAGAAATACTGCTAATATTCTAGATCCACAAAAAATAACCCACGATATATCTACTAGTGTGATTAGTATTGTGATAATGATAATTATCAGAGAGAGGAATGACGAAACTAAACTTTTTGCTAATGTAGCAATATGGAGAATAGGAACTTTTGGGTTAGTAGCAGTTAACCGCGTATTGATTCTGCGAGGTCAGTAAACAGACAGGGATTGCATCTGTTCACATAACCTTTTTATTTCATTATGTAAACATGCACTATTGTATATGATAAACCACCTTATCTGGACCCCATTGTATAGAATACCACTTTGTGTAATGTAGACATGTACTATTGTATATGATAAACCACCTTAGAATACCACTTTGTGTAATGTAGACATGTACTATTGTATACCAATTCTCTGGGTCTGCTGGTGCACGTGTTACACATACATCATATTGGCTTTATAAACTGCTGTAATTAATAATGTCAGTTCTGAATAGGAATTCAGAGCTCTGTGTACACAATAAACCTTCCTAACCTGAAGTAGCCGCATTCATGTGAAATCCTAATGGAGATTGAGAAAGTTCTTACACTGCCGTAACAATGGTTGTAATCTAGATAATGAATTACTTTATTAAGGTATTTTCACACAAAGACATGTAAAAGAGCGCACTCGGTGCAGAGACCTGGACTTTTAGGTTTCTACTGTAGGCCTTCGATCCTTATTTAGTGCTTCCTATAAGAAATCTAGAATAGAGGGAATGACTCACCCCCTTAGCACATCTACTGGATCTTTGGAAAATCTGAAGAAAGCCCTCCATATCCTAAAATAAACATCTGACATGACTTTCTTCCTGTGGCCAGGGGAGTAGAGAGGACCTGATCTGATAAGCCCTTACTCTTTATAACCTGCCTATCAAATTCCAGGCTGTCAGATGGAGGCTTGACAGCACTGAATGGAAATTTAGACCCGGATATAAAAGATCTGCTCTTTCCGGTACCTCCCAGGGATCAGTCAGATAGTTCCCTCAGCCAGGTAGACTAAATCCGTCTGGGCAAGACGGGTGCCATCAGAATCACCCCTGCTCCTTCCATTTGTTCTGAATTACTCTGGGTTAGAGACAAAGAGAAGAAAAAGCATAAGACAGCGTCTTTGGCCATGGACAGAGCATATACTCTCCTGCTAAATAATCCCTTTGATGTTTTGCCCTTCTTGTTCTCCCAGGTGGCAATCAGATCTATAGGAGGTTTCCCCCAAAGAATAAAAATTAATTTGGATACCACTTCCCTAACTAAAAAAAAATAAATTAGATTTTATATTCTTTGACCCTCTCAAAAGTACTGCTGTCAGAAATAGCACATGGACCTTTGCTATCATCATGAGGAAATCTGTAATGTTTATCAGACGGACAGAGTCCTCGTGGCTGTTGACATAGGCCAATTACATGATGATCCATTATCAGAAGAACTGCTTGTCATAAGTGAGGAGTGAAGAGTATGGTATTATAGGTCAAATCTAAATTAGGTAGTCCGTTCACAACCCCTTTTGACACAGAAAAAGCATCTGTTTTTCCTCAAAGAGTGAATATCTTTAATTTTTTTTTGCACAAAGGATTTTTATTAGTAAAAGTTTTGCAAATACAAAAGATAGAAACAAATATGTAAATATCAGGATATATACACATGCCAATAATGGTAGAATTACAAATAAGCAGAAGAATGTATTCAACAATGAGTTTTTGAACAAATATGTACAGAAGGTGGTATATATATATATATGCAAATAAATTAGCACACAATTGCCACATTATAGAGGCAATGCGTGGCATAGGTGCGCTAGATACATGAAAGTTAAGGAGTAGGTGAAAAGAGAGAACGGTAGGGAAGATATATAATATATACATACATGGCAGGAAGGAAATAAGGTAGGAAATAAGGAAATTAATCCCAATACCAGATGGAGGTCACAGCCCCAGGTATGGACGATTGAAGTAGTATAGATTCAAAAGTGGTAGTTGTGGCCATTTAAACCCCTCCATGTAGGATAGAACGGAGGAAGGTCGAAAGTTGGGCATATTCAAGTCAAGAAAGAATCCTCTCAGGACAGGTCCCCTACAGCTCAGGAAAAGAGGGAAGTCGTCCATCATCACCTGACATAATCGTGCGCCTGCCAAGGAAGACCAGGTAAAAAAAAATAAAAAAAAAATTGTTCACAGCTGGTGAAAATTCCCGATTGTCAAAGTGGGGACGAGGAAGCCCAAGTCTATGCAATAGGCCTCTTCTAATTAGGAAATATTGGGTAAGTACTGGGAAAGTAGATCAGCGAAGATCCACGGAAGGGATCTAATGGAGATCGATGCAATGTTCCATTCAATCAGCCGCCAACGTTTGTTAAGACTATTGTGGAACCAGTCCACTAATCGCATAAGAATAGTGGCTTGATGGTATAGGGAGAGATCTGGAAGTCCAGCTCCACCTTTTAGCTTAGAACGGGACAAGGCCTTCCGATTGAGACGTGGCATATCTCGGACCATCAAAGTATGTCCACTCAGGCAAATGTTAGCCCTGTCCTCACCAAGGTGCCAGAAGTATTGATTAAGGGTTTTGTCACTAGAGCTTGTATCTAGCCTCAGAAAACACTCTAACCCAGGGTTGGAGGTAATTATCCTGACCAGGGATCAAAAGTTATCCAAAAGGGATATCGGTTGAGTGTCTGCAATGTGGACCTGGGGAAACATATGACAATGGCTTAAGTTCAAAGGAAATATGATTCAAGGCAAATCATAATTCATATTTGGAGTGACCCACATAGGTAGTTATGATCAGGAAAAATAGCCCTCATATATATGTCAAATTCACAGCCACACACCCAGAAGAACTACCTGGAATTGGCTAAAAACATGGACCTATTACAGTTGTGTTTGTTATGCCCTGGTTGGTAAATGTACACACAGGTGAATGCAGGTAATCTATTTCTAGGAGATTCTTGCAAGAATACATGATTATATTTGGGTTTCTCAATAGAAATAGAACTGTGTAATGGGAGGAGTATGCTTCATTATCATATGAACAGCCTCTTTTCAGTGACATCACCAGCCTCTCAGTCACATCACCAGCCTCTCAGTCACATCACCAGCCTCTCAGTCACATCACCAGCCTCTCAGTCACATCACCAGCCAGTGGACTGAAGGGAAAAATATTGGGTTTAAAATGCCAGAAGAAGTGAGGGTCAGTGTCAGTCGTTGGGGATCCATATCTCGGTTGGAGTGACTGCCCATATTTTTAGCTGTCCCGACAGCCAGGATATCGCCGCTGTACATCAGTAAGGTTTTGTTCTGTTTCTTTTATACCTTTTATTTTCATTAACTGTTTGAATGCATCCTAAACGGTATGTATATGTTTGCATCTTCTAATCTGACAATTTGTTGTATTGCACAGCACTAGGGTGTATTAAATGTGAAATATTAATAAGACTTTTCCTTGTAGTCTTGCAGAACTTAATCTTTCGAAGTGGAAGAACGTTACCGGTGTTTATTCAGAGTATTTTATCTTCCATTAAAGATAACCTTTATTGAGACTAACTTGTGTTAAGGGAATATAGAGACGTAGGCCCCTCTTGCCTAGATAAGTATAGGTGGTGGTAGTATAGAGTGTGAAAAATATTGGGGCTTTGGAAACCTACATATGTGAGTAATTTATCATAATTCTGTCATCAAGAGTAGGTGGGCGTAGATTTATGTGGTAACTTATTAAGCTCAGGGTGTAGTTCACCCCTGTGACGTAACCGGAGAGCAGCGATCGTCACAATGAGATTTTGAGATTCTTCTCTTTGAGAGTGATCTTAAAGAGGCTTTGTCACCAGATTATCAAATCCCTATCTCCTATAGAATGTGATCGGCGCTGCAATGTAGATAACAGTAACTTTTTCTTTTTTTGGAAAAACAATCATTTTTGGCCAAGTTATGAGCAATTTTATATTTATGCAAATGAGCCTTTCTAATGGACAAGTGGGCGTGTTTACTTGTTTTACTAGCTGGGCATTGTGAATGGAAGTGTATGGCAGCATCATACACTTCTACTATATACACAGCGACCCCTCTGTCCAGACTTCTCCTCACCCCTCATATATCATTATATACACAGCGACCTCTCTGTCCAGACTTCTCCTCACCTCTCATATATCATTATATACACAGCGACCTCTCTGTCCAGACTTCTCCTCACCTCTCATATATCATTATATACACAGCGACCTCTCTGTCCAGACTTCTCCTCACCTCTCATATATCATTATATACACAGCGACCCCTCTGTCCAGACTTCTCCTCACCTCTCATATATCATTATATACACAGCGACCTCTCTGTCCAGACTTCTCCTCACCCCTCATATATCATTATATACACAGCGACCCCTCTGTCCAGACTTCTCCTCACCTCTCATATATCATTATATACACGGCGACCTCTCTGTCCAGACTTCTCCTCACCTCTCATATATCATTATATACACGGCGACCTCTCTGTCCAGACTTCTCATCACCCCTCATATATCATTATATACACAGCGACCCCTCTGTCCAGACTTCTCCTCACCCCTCATATATCATTATATACACAGCGACCTCTCTGTCCAGACTTCTCCTCACCCCTCATATATCATTATATACACAGCGACCCCTCTGTCCAGACTTCTCCTCACCCCTCATATATCATTATATACACGGCGACCTCTCTGTCCAGACTTCTCCTCACCCCTCATATATCATTATATACACGGCGACCCCTCTGTCCAGACTTCTCCTCACCCCTCATATATCATTATATACACAGCGACCTCTCTGTCCAGACTTCTCCTCACCTCTCATATATCATTATATACACAGCGACCTCTCTGTCCAGACTTCTCCTCACCCCTCATATATCATTATATACACAGCGACCTCTCTGTCCAGACTTCTCCTCACCTCTCATATATCATTATATACACAGCGACCTCTCTGTCCAGACTTCTCCTCACCTCTCATATATCATTATATACACAGCGACCTCTCTGTCCAGACTTCTCCTCACCTCTCATATATCATTATATACACAGCGACCTCTCTGTCCAGACTTCTCCTCACCTCTCATATATCATTATATACACAGCGACCCCTCTGTCCAGACTTCTCCTCACCTCTCATATATCATTATATACACAGCGACCTCTCTGTCCAGACTTCTCATCACCTCTCATATATCATTATATACACGGCGACCTCTCTGTCCAGACTTCTCCTCACCTCTCATATATCATTATATACACAGCGACCTCTCTGTCCAGACTTCTCCTCACCCCTCATATATCATTATATACACGGCGACCTCTCTGTCCAGACTTCTCCTCACCTCTCATATATCATTATATACACAGCGACCCCTCTGTCCAGACTTCTCCTCACCTCTCATATATCATTATATACACAGCGACCCCTCTGTCCAGACTTCTCCTCACCCCTCATATATCATTATATACACGGCGACCTCTCTGTCCAGACTTCTCCTCACCCCTCATATATCATTATATACACAGCGACCTCTCTGTCCAGACTTCTCCTCACCTCTCATATATCATTATATACACAGCGACCCCTCTGTCCAGACTTCTCCTCACCTCTCATATATCATTATATACACAGCGACCCCTCTGTCCAGACTTCTCCTCACCCCTCATATATCATTATATCCACAGCGACCCCTCTGTCCAGACTTCTCCTCACCTCTCATATATCATTATATACACAGCGACCCCTCTGTCCAGACTTCTCCTCACCCCTCATATATCATTATATCCACAGCGACCCCTCTGTCCAGACTTCTCCTCACCTCTCATATATCATTATATACACAGCGACCCCTCTGTCCAGACTTCTCCTCACCTCTCATATATCATTATATACACAGCGACCCCTCTGTCCAGACTTCTCCTCACCTCTCATATATCATTATATACACAGCGACCTCTCTGTCCAGACTTCTCCTCACCTCTCATATATCATTATATACACAGCGACCCCTCTGTCCAGACTCCTCCTCACCCCTCATATATCATTATATACACAGCGACCTCTCTGTCCAGACTTCTCCTCACCCCTCATATATCATTATATACACAGCGACCTCTCTGTCCAGACTTCTCCTCACCTCTCATATATCATTATATACACGGCGACCTCTCTGTCCAGACTTCTCCTCACCTCTCATATATCATTATATACACGGCGACCTCTCTGTCCAGACTTCTCCTCACCTCTCATATATCATTATATACACAGCGACCTCTCTGTCCAGACTTCTCCTCACCTCTCATATATCATTATATACACAGCGGCCCCTCTGTCCAGACTTCTCCTCACCCCTCATATATCATTATATACACGGCGACCCCTCTGTCCAGACTTCTCCTCACCTCTCATATATCATTATATACACAGCGACCCCTCTGTCCAGACTTCTCCTCACCTCTCATATATCATTATATACACAGCGGCCCCTCTGTCCAGACTTCTCCTCACCTCTCATATATCATTATATACACAGCGACCTCTCTGTCCAGACTTCTCCTCACCTCTCATATATCATTATATACACAGCGACCTCTCTGTCCAGACTTCTCCTCACCTCTCATATATCATTATATACACAGCGACCTCTCTGTCCAGACTTCTCCTCACCTCTCATATATCATTATATACACAGCGACCCCTCTGTCCAGACTTCTCCTCACCCCTCATATATCATTATATACACAGCGACCCCTCTGTCCAGACTTCTCCTCACCCCTCATATATCATTATATACACAGCGACCTCTCTGTCCAGACTTCTCCTCACCTCTCATATATCATTATATACACAGCGACCCCTCTGTCCAGACTTCTCCTCACCTCTCATATCATTATATACACAGCGACCTCTCTGTCCAGACTTCTCCTCACCTCTCATATATCATTATATACACGGCGACCTCTCTGTCCAGACTTCTCCTCACCCCTCATATATCATTATATACACGGCGACCCCTCTGTCCAGACTTCTCCTCACCTCTCATATATCATTATATACACAGCGACCTCTCTGTCCAGACTTCTCCTCACCCCTCATATATCATTATATACACGGCGACCTCTCTGTCCAGACTTCTCCTCACCTCTCATATATCATTATATACACAGCGACCTCTCTGTCCAGACTTCTCCTCACCCCTCATATATCATTATATACACAGCGACCCCTCTGTCCAGACTTCTCCTCACCTCTCATATATCATTATATACACGGCGACCTCTCTGTCCAGACTTCTCCTCACCCCTCATATATCATTATATACACAGCGACCTCTCTGTCCAGACTTCTCCTCACCTCTCATATATCATTATATACACAGCGACCCCTCTGTCCAGACTTCTCCTCACCTCTCATATATCATTATATACACAGCGACCCCTCTGTCCAGACTTCTCCTCACCTCTCATATATCATTATATACACGGCGACCTCTCTGTCCAGACTTCTCCTCACCCCTCATATATCATTATATACACAGCGACCTCTCTGTCCAGACTTCTCCTCACCTCTCATATATCATTATATACACAGCGACCCCTCTGTCCAGACTTCTCCTCACCTCTCATATATCGTTATATACACAGCGACCCCTCTGTCCAGACTTCTCCTCACCCCTCATATATCATTATATACACAGCGACCCCTCTGTCCAGACTTCTCCTCACCCCTCATATATCATTATATACACAGCGACCTCTCTGTCCAGACTTCTCCTCACCTCTCATATATCATTATATACACAGCGACCTCTCTGTCCAGACTTCTCCTCACCTCTCATATATCATTATATACACAGCGACCCCTCTGTCCAGACTTCTCCTCACCTCTCATATATCATTATATACACAGCGACCTCTCTGTCCAGACTTCTCCTCACCTCTCATATATCATTATATACACAGCGACCTCTCTGTCCAGACTTCTCCTCACCTCTCATATATCATTATATACACAGCGACCTCTCTGTCCAGACTTCTCCTCACCCCTCATATATCATTATATACACGGCGACCTCTCTGTCCAGACTTCTCCTCACCTCTCATATATCATTATATACACAGCGACCTCTCTGTCCAGACTTCTCCTCACCCCTCATATATCATTATATACACAGCGACCTCTCTGTCCAGACTTCTCCTCACCTCTCATATATCATTATATACACAGCGACCTCTCTGTCCAGACTTCTCCTCACCTCTCATATATCATTATATACACAGCGACCTCTCTGTCCAGACTTCTCCTCACCTCTCATATATCATTATATACACAGCGACCTCTCTGTCCAGACTTCTCCTCACCTCTCATATATCATTATATACACAGCGACCTCTCTGTCCAGACTTCTCCTCACCCCTCATATATCATTATATACACAGCGACCTCTCTGTCCAGACTTCTCCTCACCCCTCATATATCATTATATACACGGCGACCTCTCTGTCCAGACTTCTCCTCACCCCTCATATATCATTATATACACAGCGACCTCTCTGTCCAGACTTCTCCTCACCTCTCATATATCATTATATACACAGCGACCCCTCTGTCCAGACTTCTCCTCACCCCTCATATATCATTATATACACAGCGACCCCTCTGTCCAGACTTCTCCTCACCCCTCATATATCATTATATACACAGCGACCCCTCTGTCCAGACTTCTCCTCACCTCTCATATATCATTATATACACGGCGACCTCTCTGTCCAGACTTCTCCTCACCTCTCATATATCATTATATACACGGCGACCCCTCTGTCCAGACTTCTCCTCACCTCTCATATATCATTATATACACAGCGACCCCTCTGTCCAGACTTCTCCTCACCCCTCATATATCATTATATACACAGCGACCCCTCTGTCCAGACTTCTCCTCACCCCTCATATATCATTATATACACAGCGACCCCTCTGTCCAGACTTCTCCTCACCCCTCATATATCATTATATACACAGCGACCTCTCTGTCCAGACTTCTCCTCACCTCTCATATATCATTATATACACAGCGACCCCTCTGTCCAGACTTCTCCTCACCCCTCATATATCATTATATACACAGCGACCTCTCTGTCCAGACTTCTCCTCACCTCTCATATATCATTATATACGCGGCGACCTCTCTGTCCAGACTTCTCCTCACCCCTCATATATCATTATATACACGGCGACCTCTCTGTCCAGACTTCTCCTCACCTCTCATATATCATTATATACACAGCGACCTCTCTGTCCAGACTTCTCCTCACCTCTCATATATCATTATATACACGGCGACCTCTCTGTCCAGACTTCTCCTCACCTCTCATATATCATTATATACACAGCGACCTCTCTGTCCAGACTTCTCCTCACCCCTCATATATCATTATATACACAGCGACCTCTCTGTCCAGACTTCTCCTCACCTCTCATATATCATTATATACACGGCGACCTCTCTGTCCAGACTTCTCCTCACCCCTCATATATCATTATATACACGGCGACCCCTCTGTCCAGACTTCTCCTCACCCCTCATATATCATTATATACACAGCGACCTCTCTGTCCAGACTTCTCCTCACCCCTCATATATCATTATATACACAGCGACCTCTCTGTCCAGACTTCTCCTCACCTCTCATATATCATTATATCCACAGCGACCCCTCTGTCCAGACTTCTCCTCACCCCTCATATATCATTATATACACAGCGACCCCTCTGTCCAGACTCCTCCTCACCCCTCATATATCATTATATACACAGCGACCTCTCTGTCCAGACTTCTCCTCACCTCTCATATATCATTATATACACGGCGACCTCTCTGTCCAGACTTCTCCTCACCCTCATATATCATTATATACACGGCGACCTCTCTGTCCAGACTTCTCCTCACCTCTCATATATCATTATATACACAGCGACCTCTCTGTCCAGACTTCTCCTCACCTCTCATATATCATTATATACACAGCGACCTCTCTGTCCAAACTTCTCCTCACCCCTCATATATCATTATATACACAGCGACCTCTCTGTCCAGACTTCTCCTCACCTCTCATATATCATTATATACACAGCGACCCCTCTGTCCAGACTTCTCCTCACCCCTCATATATCATTATATACACAGCGACCCCTCTGTCCAGACTTCTCCTCACCCCTCATATATCATTATATACACGGCGACCTCTCTGTCCAGACTTCTCCTCACCCCTCATATATCATTATATACACAGCGACCTCTGTCCAGACTTCTCCTCACCCCTCATATATCATTATATACACGGCGACCTCTCTGTCCAGACTTCTCCTCACCCTCATATATCATTATATACACAGCGACCTCTCTGTCCAGACTTCTCCTCACCCCTCATATATCATTATATACACGCGACCTCTCTGTCCAGACTTCTCCTCACCTCTCATATATCATTATATACACAGCGACCTCTCTGTCCAGACTTCTCCTCACCTCTCATATATCATTATATACACAGCGACCTCTCTGTCCAAACTTCTCCTCACCCCTCATATATCATTATATACACAGCGACCTCTCTGTCCAGACTTCTCCTCACCTCTCATATATCATTATATACACAGCGACCCCTCTGTCCAGACTTCTCCTCACCCCTCATATTATCATTATATACACAGCGACCCCTCTGTCCAGACTTCTCCTCACCTCTCATATATCATTATATACACAGCGACCTCTCTGTCCAGACTTCTCCTCACCTCTCATATATCATTATATACACGGCGACCTCTCTGTCCAGACTTCTCCTCACCTCTCATATATCATTATATACACGGCGACCTCTCTGTCCAGACTTCTCCTCACCCCTCATATATCATTATATACACAGCGACCTCTCTGTCCAGACTTCTCCTCACCTCTCATATATCATTATATACACGGCGACCTCTGTCCAGACTTCTTCCTCACCTCTCATATATCATTATATACACGGCGACCTCTGTCCAGACTTCTCCTCACCTCTCATATATCATTATATATACAGCGACCCCTCTGTCAGACTTCTCCTCACCCCTCATATATCATTATATACACAGCGGCCCCTCTGTCTAGACTTCTCCTCACCTCTCATATATCATTATATACACAGCGACCTCTCTGTCCAGACTTCTCCTCACCTCTCATATATCATTATATACACAGCGACCCCTCTGTCCAGACTTCTCCTCACCCCTCATATATCATTATATACACAGCGACCTCTCTGTCCAGACTTCTCCTCACCCCTCATATATCATTATATACACAGCGACCTCTCTGTCCAGACTTCTCCTCACCCCTCATATATCATTATATACACAGCGACCTCTCTGTCCAGACTTCTCCTCACCTCTCATATATCATTATATACACAGCGACCCCTCTGTCCAGACTTCTCCTCATATATCATTATATACACAGCGACCTCTCTGTCCAGACTTCTCCTCACCCCTCATATATCATTATATACACGGCGACCCCTCTGTCCAGACTTCTCCTCACCTCTCATATATCATTATATACACAGCGACCTCTCTGTCCAGACTTCTCCTCACCTCTCATATATCATTATATACACGGCGACCTCTCTGTCCAGACTTCTCCTCACCCCTCATATATCATTATATACACAGCGACCTCTCTGTCCAGACTTCTCCTCACCCCTCATTATATACACAGCGACCTCTCTGTCCAGACTTCTCCTCACCTCTCATATAATCATTATATACACAGCGACCTCTGTCCAGACTTCTCCTCACCTCTCATATATCATTATATACACAGCGACCTCTGTCCAGACTTCTCCTCACCTCTCATATAATCATTATATACACAGCGACCTCTGTCCAGACTTCTCCTCACCCCTCATATATCATTATATACACGGCGACCTCTCTGTCCAGACTTCTCCTCACCTCTCATATATCATTATATACACAGCGACCCCTCTGTCCAGACTTCTCCTCACCCCTCATATATCATTATATACACAGCGACCCCTCTGTCCAGACTTCTCCTCACCCCTCATATATCATTATATACACGGCGACCTCTCTGTCCAGACTTCTCCTCACCCCTCATATATCATTATATACACAGCGACCTCTGTCCAGACTTCTCCTCACCCCTCATATATCATTATATACACGGCGACCTCTCTGTCCAGACTTCTCCTCACCCCTCATATATCATTATATACACAGCGACCTCTCTGTCCAGACTTCTCCTCACCCCTCATATATCATTATATACACGGCGACCTCTCTGTCCAGACTTCTCCTCACCTCTCATATATCATTATATACACAGCGACCTCTCTGTCCAGACTTCTCCTCACCTCTCATATATCATTATATACACAGCGACCTCTCTGTCCAAACTTCTCCTCACCCCTCATATATCATTATATACACAGCGACCTCTCTGTCCAGACTTCTCCTCACCTCTCATATATCATTATATACACAGCGACCCCTCTGTCCAGACTTCTCCTCACCCCTCATATATCATTATATACACAGCGACCCCTCTGTCCAGACTTCTCCTCACCTCTCATATATCATTATATACACGGCGACCTCTCTGTCCAGACTTCTCCTCACCTCTCATATATCATTATATACACGGCGACCTCTCTGTCCAGACTTCTCCTCACCCCTCATATATCATTATATACACAGCGACCTCTCTGTCCAGACTTCTCCTCACCTCTCATATATCATTATATACACGGCGACCTCTGTCCAGACTTCTCCTCACCTCTCATATATCATTATATACACGGCGACCTCTGTCCAGACTTCTCCTCACCCCTCATATATCATTATATACACAGCGGCCCCTCTGTCTAGACTTCTCCTCACCTCTCATATATCATTATATACACAGCGACCTCTCTGTCCAGACTTCTCCTCATATATCATTATATACACAGCGACCTCTCTGTCCAGACTTCTCCTCACCCCTCATATATCATTATATACACGGCGACCTCTGTCCAGACTTCTCCTCACCTCTCATATATCATTATATACACAGCGACCTCTCTGTCCAGACTTCTCCTCACCTCTCATATATCATTATATACACGGCGACCTCTCTGTCCAGACTTCTCCTCACCCCTCATATATCATTATATACACAGCGACCTCTCTGTCCAGACTTCTCCTCACCCCTCATATATCATTATATACACAGCGACCTCTCTGTCCAGACTTCTCCTCACCTCTCATATAATCATTATATACACGGCGACCCCTCTGTCCAGACTTCTCCTCACCTCTCATATATCATTATATACACAGCGACCCCTCTGTCCAGACTTCTCCTCACCCCTCATATATCATTATATACACAGCGACCTCTCTGTCCAGACTTCTCCTCACCCCTCATATATCATTATATACGCAGCGACCTCTCTGTCCAGACTTCTCCTCACCCCTCATATATCATTATATACACGGCGACCCCTCTGTCCAGACTTCTCCTCACCCCTCATATATCATTATATACGCAGCGACCCCTCTGTCCAGACTTCTCCTCACCCCTCATATATCATTATATACACAGCGACCCCTCTGTCCAGACTTCTCCTCACCCCTCATATATCATTATATACACAGCGACCTCTCTGTCCAGACTTCTCCTCACCCCTCATATATCATTATATACACAGCGACCCCTCTGTCCAGACTTCTCCTCACCCCTCATATATCATTATATACACAGCGACCTCTCTGTCCAGACTTCTCCTCACCCCTCATATATCATTATATACACAGCGACCTCTCTGTCCAGACTTCTCCTCACCCCTCATATATCATTATATACACAGCGACCTCTCTGTCCAGACTTCTCCTCACCCCTCATATATCATTATATACACGGCGACCTCTCTGTCCAGACTTCTCCTCACCTCTCATATAATCATTATATACACGGCGACCCCTCTGTCCAGACTTCTCCTCACCCCTCATATATCATTATATACACAGCGACCTCTCTGTCCAGACTTCTCCTCACCTCTCATATATCATTATATACACGGCGACCTCTCTGTCCAGACTTCTCACCTCTCATATATCATTATATACACGGCGACCTCTCTGTCCAGACATCTCCTCACCTCTCATATATCATTATATACACGGCGACCTCTCTGTCCAGACATCTCCTCACCTCTCATATATCATTATATACACAGCGACCCCTCTGTCCAGACTTCTCCTCACCCCTCATATATCATTATATACACAGCGACCTCTCTGTCCAGACTTCTCCTCACCCCTCATATATCATTATATACACAGCGACCTCTCTGTCCAGACTTCTCCTCACCTCTCATATATCATTATATACACAGCGGCCTCTCTGTCCAGACTTCTCCTCACCCCTCATATATCATTATATACACGGCGACCTCTCTGTCCAGACTTCTCCTCACCTCTCATATATCATTATATACACAGCGGCCTCTCTGTCCAGACTTCTCCTCACCCCTCATATATCATTATATACACAGCGACCTCTCTGTCCAGACTTCTCCTCACCCCTCATATATCATTATATACACGGCGACCCCTCTGTCCAGACTTCTCCTCACCTCTCATATATCATTATATACACAGCGACCTCTCTGTCCAGACTTCTCCTCACCTCTCATATATCATTATATACACGGCGACCTCTCTGTCCAGACTTCTCCTCACCCCTCATATATCATTATATACACAGCGACCTCTCTGTCCAGACTTCTCCTCACCCCTCATTATATACACAGCGACCTCTCTGTCCAGACTTCTCCTCACCTCTCATATAATCATTATATACACAGCGACCTCTGTCCAGACTTCTCCTCACCTCTCATATATCATTATATACACAGCGACCTCTGTCCAGACTTCTCCTCACCTCTCATATAATCATTATATACACAGCGACCTCTGTCCAGACTTCTCCTCACCCCTCATATATCATTATATACACGGCGACCTCTCTGTCCAGACTTCTCCTCACCTCTCATATATCATTATATACACAGCGACCCCTCTGTCCAGACTTCTCCTCACCCCTCATATATCATTATATACACAGCGACCCCTCTGTCCAGACTTCTCCTCACCCCTCATATATCATTATATACACGGCGACCTCTCTGTCCAGACTTCTCCTCACCCCTCATATATCATTATATACACAGCGACCTCTGTCCAGACTTCTCCTCACCCCTCATATATCATTATATACACGGCGACCTCTCTGTCCAGACTTCTCCTCACCCCTCATATATCATTATATACACAGCGACCTCTCTGTCCAGACTTCTCCTCACCCCTCATATATCATTATATACACGGCGACCTCTCTGTCCAGACTTCTCCTCACCTCTCATATATCATTATATACACAGCGACCTCTCTGTCCAGACTTCTCCTCACCTCTCATATATCATTATATACACAGCGACCTCTCTGTCCAAACTTCTCCTCACCCCTCATATATCATTATATACACAGCGACCTCTCTGTCCAGACTTCTCCTCACCTCTCATATATCATTATATACACAGCGACCCCTCTGTCCAGACTTCTCCTCACCCCTCATATATCATTATATACACAGCGACCCCTCTGTCCAGACTTCTCCTCACCTCTCATATATCATTATATACACAGCGACCTCTCTGTCCAGACTTCTCCTCACCTCTCATATATCATTATATACACGGCGACCTCTCTGTCCAGACTTCTCCTCACCTCTCATATATCATTATATACACGGCGACCTCTCTGTCCAGACTTCTCCTCACCCCTCATATATCATTATATACACAGCGACCTCTCTGTCCAGACTTCTCCTCACCTCTCATATATCATTATATACACGGCGACCTCTGTCCAGACTTCTCCTCACCTCTCATATATCATTATATACACGGCGACCTCTGTCCAGACTTCTCCTCACCCCTCATATATCATTATATACACAGCGGCCCCTCTGTCTAGACTTCTCCTCACCTCTCATATATCATTATATACACAGCGACCTCTCTGTCCAGACTTCTCCTCATATATCATTATATACACAGCGACCTCTCTGTCCAGACTTCTCCTCACCCCTCATATATCATTATATACACGGCGACCTCTGTCCAGACTTCTCCTCACCTCTCATATATCATTATATACACAGCGACCTCTCTGTCCAGACTTCTCCTCACCTCTCATATATCATTATATACACGGCGACCTCTCTGTCCAGACTTCTCCTCACCCCTCATATATCATTATATACACAGCGACCTCTCTGTCCAGACTTCTCCTCACCCCTCATATATCATTATATACACAGCGACCTCTCTGTCCAGACTTCTCCTCACCTCTCATATAATCATTATATACACGGCGACCCCTCTGTCCAGACTTCTCCTCACCTCTCATATATCATTATATACACAGCGACCCCTCTGTCCAGACTTCTCCTCACCCCTCATATATCATTATATACACAGCGACCTCTCTGTCCAGACTTCTCCTCACCCCTCATATATCATTATATACGCAGCGACCTCTCTGTCCAGACTTCTCCTCACCCCTCATATATCATTATATACACGGCGACCCCTCTGTCCAGACTTCTCCTCACCCCTCATATATCATTATATACGCAGCGACCCCTCTGTCCAGACTTCTCCTCACCCCTCATATATCATTATATACACAGCGACCCCTCTGTCCAGACTTCTCCTCACCTCTCATATATCATTATATACACAGCGACCTCTCTGTCCAGACTTCTCCTCACCCCTCATATATCATTATATACACAGCGACCCCTCTGTCCAGACTTCTCCTCACCCCTCATATATCATTATATACACAGCGACCTCTCTGTCCAGACTTCTCCTCACCCCTCATATATCATTATATACACAGCGACCTCTCTGTCCAGACTTCTCCTCACCCCTCATATATCATTATATACACAGCGACCTCTCTGTCCAGACTTCTCCTCACCCCTCATATATCATTATATACACGGCGACCTCTCTGTCCAGACTTCTCCTCACCTCTCATATAATCATTATATACACGGCGACCCCTCTGTCCAGACTTCTCCTCACCCCTCATATATCATTATATACACAGCGACCTCTCTGTCCAGACTTCTCCTCACCTCTCATATATCATTATATACACGGCGACCTCTCTGTCCAGACTTCTCACCTCTCATATATCATTATATACACGGCGACCTCTCTGTCCAGACATCTCCTCACCTCTCATATATCATTATATACACGGCGACCTCTCTGTCCAGACATCTCCTCACCTCTCATATATCATTATATACACAGCGACCCCTCTGTCCAGACTTCTCCTCACCCCTCATATATCATTATATACACAGCGACCTCTCTGTCCAGACTTCTCCTCACCCCTCATATATCATTATATACACAGCGACCTCTCTGTCCAGACTTCTCCTCACCTCTCATATATCATTATATACACAGCGGCCTCTCTGTCCAGACTTCTCCTCACCCCTCATATATCATTATATACACGGCGACCTCTCTGTCCAGACTTCTCCTCACCTCTCATATATCATTATATACACGGCGACCTCTCTGTCCAGACTTCTCCTCACCCCTCATATATCATTATATACACAGCGACCTCTCTGTCCAGACTTCTCCTCACCTCTCATATATCATTATATACACAGCGACCTCTCTGTCCAGACTTCTCCTCACCCCTCATATATCATTATATACACAGCGACCTCTCTGTCCAGACTTCTCCTCACCTCTCATATATCATTATATACACAGCGACCTCTCTGTCCAGACTTCTCCTCACCTCTCATATATCATTATATACACAGCGACCTCTCTGTCCAGACTTCTCCTCACCTCTCATATATCATTATATACACAGCGACCTCTGTCCAGACTCCTCCTCACCCCTCATATATCATTATATACACAGCGACCTCTCTGTCCAGACTTCTCCTCACCTCTCATATATCATTATATACACAGCGACCTCTCTGTCCAGACTTCTCCTCACCCCTCATATATCATTATATACACGGCGACCTCTATGTCCAGACTTCTCCTCACCTCTCATATATCATTATATACACGGCGGCCCCTCTGTCCAGACTTCTCCTCACCTCTCATATATCATTATATACACGGCGACCCCTCTGTCCAGACTTCTCCTCACCTCTCATATATCATTATATACACAGCGACCTCTGTCCAGACTTCTCCTCACCTCTCATATATCATTATATACACAGCGACCCCTCTGTCCAGACTTCTCCTCACCCCTCATATATCATTATATACACAGCGACCCCTCTGTCCAGACTCCTCCTCACCCCTCATATATCATTATATACACAGCGACCCCTCTGTCCAGACTTCTCCTCACCCCTCATATATCATTATATACGCAGCGACCCCTCTGTCCAGACTCCTCCTCACCCCTCATATATCATTATATACACAGCGACCCCTCTGTCCAGACTTCTCCTCACCTCTCATATATCATTATATACACAGCGACCTCTCTGTCCAGACTTCTCCTCACCTCTCATATATCATTATATACACAGCGACCTCTCTGTCCAGACTTCTCCTCACCTCTCATATATCATTATATACACAGCGACCTCTGTCCAGACTCCTCCTCACCCCTCATATATCATTATATACACAGCGACCTCTCTGTCCAGACTTCTCCTCACCTCTCATATATCATTATATACACAGCGACCTCTCTGTCCAGACTTCTCCTCACCCCTCATATATCATTATATACACGGCGACCTCTATGTCCAGACTTCTCCTCACCTCTCATATATCATTATATACACGGCGACCCCTCTGTCCAGACTTCTCCTCACCTCTCATATATCATTATATACACAGCGACCTCTGTCCAGACTTCTCCTCACCTCTCATATATCATTATATACACAGCGACCCCTCTGTCCAGACTTCTCCTCACCCCTCATATATCATTATATACACAGCGACCTCTCTGTCCAGACTTCTCCTCACCCCTCATATATCATTATATACGCAGCGACCTCTCTGTCCAGACTTCTCCTCACCTCTCATATATCATTATATACACGGCGACCTCTCTGTCCAGACTTCTCCTCACCTCTCATATATCATTATATACACGGCGACCTCTCTGTCCAGACTTCTCCTCACCCCTCATATATCATTATATACACAGCGACCTCTCTGTCCAGACTTCTCCTCACCTCTCATATATCATTATATACACAGCGACCTCTCTGTCCAGACTTCTCCTCACCTCTCATATATCATTATATACACAGCGACCTCTCTGTCCAGACTTCTCCTCACCCCTCATATATCATTATATACACAGCGACCTCTCTGTCCAGACTTCTCCTCACCTCTCATATATCATTATATACACAGCGACCTCTCTGTCCAGACTTCTCCTCACCCCTCATATATCATTATATACACAGCGACCTCTCTGTCCAGACTTCTCCTCACCCCTCATATATCATTATATACACAGCGACCCCTCTGTCCAGACTTCTCCTCACCTCTCATATATCATTATATACACGGCTACCTCTCTGTCCAGACTTCTCCTCACCTCTCATATATCATTATATACACGGCGACCTCTCTGTCCAGACTTCTCCTCACCCCTCATATATCATTATATACACGGCGACCTCTCTGTCCAGACTTCTCCTCACCCCTCATATATCATTATATACACGGCGACCTCTCTGTCCAGACTTCTCCTCACCCCTCATATATCATTATATACACAGCGACCTCTCTGTCCAGACTTCTCCTCACCTCTCATATATCATTATATACACGGCGACCTCTCTGTCCAGACTTCTCCTCACCCCTCATATATCATTATATACACAGCGACCTCTCTGTCCAGACTTCTCCTCACCCCTCATATATCATTATATACACAGCGACCTCTCTGTCCAGACTTCTCCTCACCCCTCATATATCATTATATACACAGCGACCTCTCTGTCCAGACTTCTCCTCACCTCTCATATATCATTATATACACAGCGACCTCTCTGTCCAGACTTCTCCTCACCTCTCATATATCATTATATACACAGCGACCCCTCTGTCCAGACTTCTCCTCACCTCTCATATATCATTATATACACAGCGACCTCTCTGTCCAGACTTCTCCTCACCTCTCATATATCATTATATACACAGCGACCTCTGTCCAGACTTCTCCTCACCTCTCATATATCATTATATACACGGCGACCTCTCTGTCCAGACTTCTCCTCACCTCTCATATATCATTATATACACAGCGACCTCTCTGTCCAGACTTCTCCTCACCTCTCATATATCATTATATACATAGCGACCTCTCTGTCCAGACTTCTCCTCACCTCTCATATATCATTATATACACAGCGACCCCTCTGTCCAGACTTCTCCTCACCCCTCATATATCATTATATACACAGCGACCTCTCTGTCCAGACTTCTCCTCACCTCTCATATATCATTATATACACAGCGACCTCTCTGTCCAGACTTCTCCTCACCCCTCATATATCATTATATACACAGCGACCTCTCTGTCCAGACTTCTCCTCACCTCTCATATATCATTATATACACAGCGACCTCTCTGTCCAGACTTCTCCTCACCCCTCATATATCATTATATACACAGCGACCCCTCTGTCCAGACTTCTCCTCACCTCTCATATATCATTATATACACGGCGACCTCTCTGTCCAGACTTCTCCTCACCCCTCATATATCATTATATACACGGCGACCTCTCTGTCCAGACTTCTCCTCACCCCTCATATATCATTATATACACGGCGACCTCTCTGTCCAGACTTCTCCTCACCCCTCATATATCATTATATACACAGCGACCCCTCTGTCCAGACTTCTCCTCACCTCTCATATATCATTATATACACAGCGACCTCTCTGTCCAGACTTCTCCTCACCTCTCATATATCATTATATACGCGGCGACCTCTCTGTCCAGACTTCTCCTCACCTCTCATATATCATTATATACACAGCGACCCCTCTGTCCAGACTTCTCCTCACCTCTCATATATCATTATATACACAGCGACCTCCTGTCCAGACTTCTCCTCACCCCTCATATATCATTATATACACAGCGACCTCTCTGTCCAGACTTCTCCTCACCCCTCATATATCATTATATACACAGCGACCTCTCTGTCCAGACTTCTCCTCACCTCTCATATATCATTATATACACGGCGACCTCTCTGTCCAGACTCCTCCTCACCCCTCATATATCATTATATACACAGCGACCTCTCTGTCCAGACTTCTCCTCACCTCTCATATATCATTATATACACAGCGACCTCTGTCCAGACTTCTCCTCACCTCTCATATATCATTATATACACGGCGACCTCTGTCCAGACTTCTCCTCACCTCTCATATATCATTATATATACAGCGACCTCTCTGTCCAGACTTCTCCTCACCTCTCATATATCATTATATACACAGCGACCTCTCTGTCCAGACTTCTCCTCACCTCTCATATATCATTATATACACAGCGACCTCTCTGTCCAGACTTCTCCTCACCCCTCATATATCATTATATACACGGCGACCTCTCTGTCCAGACTTCTCCTCACCTCTCATATATCATTATATACACGGCGACCTCTCTGTCCAGACTTCTCCTCACCTCTCATATATCATTATATACACAGCGACCTCTCTGTCCAGACTTCTCCTCACCTCTCATATATCATTATATACACAGCGACCTCTCTGTCCAGACTTCTCCTCACCTCTCATATATCATTATATCCACAGCGACCTCTGTCCAGACTTCTCCTCACCCCTCATATATCATTATATACACGGCGACCTCTCTGTCCAGACTTCTCCTCACCCCTCATATATCATTATATACACAGCGACCTCTCTGTCCAGACTTCTCCTCACCTCTCATATATCATTATATACACAGCGACCTCTCTGTCCAGACTTCTCCTCACCCCTCATATATCATTATATACACAGCGACCTCTCTGTCCAGACTTCTCCTCACCTCTCATATATCATTATATACACAGCGACCTCTCTGTCCAGACTTCTCCTCACCTCTCATATATCATTATATACACAGCGACCCCTCTGTCTAGACTTCTCCTCACCCCTCATATATCATTATATACACAGCGACCTCTCTGTCCAGACTTCTCCTCACCTCTCATATATCATTATATACACGGCGACCTCTCTGTCCAGACTTCTCCTCACCCCTCATATATCATTATATACACAGCGACCCCTCTGTCCAGACTTCTCCTCACCTCTCATATATCATTATATACACAGCGACCCCTCTGTCCAGACTTCTCCTCACCCCTCATATATCATTATATACACAGCGACCTCTCTGTCCAGACTTCTCCTCACCCCTCATATATCATTATATACACAGCGACCTCTCTGTCCAGACTTCTCCTCACCTCTCATATATCATTATATACACAGCGACCCCTCTGTCCAGACTTCTCCTCACCTCTCATATATCATTATATACACAGCGACCTCTGTCCAGACTTCTCCTCACCCCTCATATATCATTATATACACAGCGACCTCTCTGTCCAGACTTCTCCTCACCTCTCATATATCATTATATACACAGCGACCTCTCTGTCCAGACTTCTCCTCACCTCTCATATATCATTATATACACGGCGACCTCTCTGTCCAGACTTCTCCTCACCCCTCATATATCATTATATACACGGCGACCTCTCTGTCCAGACTTCTCCTCACCTCTCATATATCATTATATACACAGCGACCTCTCTGTCCAGACTTCTCCTCACCTCTCATATATCATTATATACACGGCGACCTCTCTGTCCAGACTTCTCCTCACCCCTCATATATCATTATATACACAGCGACCTCTGTCCAGACTTCTCCTCACCTCTCATATATCATTATATACACGGCGACCCCTCTGTCCAGACTTCTCTCATATAATCATCAGGTCGGTGACATCTTCTGTGCTTAGGTTATCAGTGCTGGCAGTCACGTATAATATTATTACCGGTCACATACTATTTTTACCTTAGACTGAGGTCACACCACGCGTCTTCTTACTTCTTATACGTTTCCTGCAAATTTTCTTTAAATAATGTAAGCCCGGAGAGAATGCAGCTTAGTAGCAGGTAATGTACAAGTATATATATATATCCTCCGTACACACCTCTCTGAATGACGGGAAATCTCCTCCTGACTGAGAACAGCAGCGACCACCAGTCATACACTGACAAGAACCTGTCGTGTATCTGTAATATTACTATATCTGAAGGACCTGAGATGACGTCACCATCATATGATTAGTACTGGAGGGGGTGGAGCTCAGCAGAACAGAAGTGGTGGATGAAGGACCTGTGATGACGTCACCATCATGTGATCAGTTCCTGAGGGGGGCGGAGCCCAGCAGTGCAGAACAGAAGTGGTGGATGAAGGACCTGTGAAGATGTCACCATCATGTGATCAGTTTCTGAGGGGGCGGAGCCCAGCAGTGCAGAACAGAAGTGGTGGATGAAGGACCTGTGACGGTGTCTCCATCATGTGACCATTATCTGGGGGGCGGAGCTTTGTATGTAGGGGCAGATGTACTAAGCTGTGGGTGACCCGGCAGTCGGACGATGGCAGTGATCAATGCTGTACGAGACATTTTAGCGCAGCACAAGGAAATCGTAAAGCTAAACAATTCAAGTACCCAGTGGTGTAGCTATAGGGGTTGCAGCTGCGACCGGCCCGCAGGCCCCCCTCACCACAGTAACGCTACAATGATTCCTCTGCATTGCTGGGGTACAAATGAGACCCAGCAATGTATTTTAACCCCTTAATGACCAGCCTATTTTGGACCTTAATGACCAGGCCATTTTTTAAGTTTTTCCATCGTCGCATTCCAAGAGCTATAATGTTTTTATTTTTGCGTCGACATAGGGATAAGGTCTTGTTTTTTGCGGGACAAGTTGTACTTTTTAATAGCACCATTTTGGGGGACAGATTATTTATTGATTAACTTTTATTAACTTATTTGGGGGGAAATAGAAAAAAAACGGAAATTTCGCCACTTTTTTGCGTCTTAAAGCTACGCCGTTTACCGTGTGATATAAATAACACAATAACTTTATTCAGCGGGTTGTTACGATTGCAACGATACCAAATTTGTATAGTTTTTTATGTTTTACTACTTTTACACAGTAAAAACGCTTTTTTTTCAAAATGACTTGTTTTTGTGTCTCCATATTTGAAGAGCCGTAACGTTTTTATTTTTTCGCCGATGCAGATGTATGAGGGCTTTTTTTTTGCGGGAAGACTTGTAGTTTTTATTGGTACCATTTTGGAGTAGATGCGACTTTTTTATCACTTTTTATCACATTTTTTTTAAAGTCAGTATTCACAGAAAACAGCAATTTTGCCATAGTTTTTTATTAATTTTTTTACGGCGTTCACCGTGCGGGTTAAATAATGTAATAGATTTATAGTCGGGGTCGTTACGGACGCGGCGATACCAAATATGTGTAACTTTTTAACTTTATTTTGTTTTTTTAATAGTAAAGCATTTTATGAGGGGAAAAGCTGGGTTTTTCATTTTTTTTCAAATTTTTTTTAAATGAACTTTATGAAACTTTTTTTTCACTTTTTTACTACATTAGGGGACTATAATATGCGATTCTGCGATCGCATTTATAATACACTGCAATAATTTTGTATTGCAGTGTATTACTGCCTGTACGTTTAACACGGACAGGCATCTGCTAGGTCATGCCTGCGGCATGATCTAGCAGGCATTCACTCCAGGCAGACCTGGGGGCCTTTATTAGACCCCCGGCTGCCATTGGAGACACAGACATTCGGCGATCGTGTCGGTGGGGGAGAGAGGGAGCTCCCTCCCTCTCTCCAAAACCACTCAGATGCGGTGCTCGCTATTGAGCACCGCATCTGAGGGGTTAAACGCGTGAGATCGATACTAATATCGATCTCACCCGGCAGAGCAGGGACGCTCCCAGCCCTCAGCTGCCTCTAGCAGCTGAGAGCAGGGAGATTTGACAGCTCCTGCTCTGTAAACTTATTCCGATGCCGCGACGTAAAAAGTCTATGGCATCGGAATAAGGCCCGTTAGTGACCGACGTAGAAACACGATGGGCCGGTCACTAACGGGTTAAAGCATTGGTGGTAGCTCGGCGGTGAAATAGTCATTGCACGGAGGGGGAAGACTCTTGCCCGCCCACTGTGCTGTCCATCCAATCCGCTCGCGTCTAGCTGTTTCCCTCTTCCTCGTGGCTTGTGTAGAGGGAAATGAATGGCTACAGCAAGAAGATGGTGTGTGTGCCGGCTCCTCCCAGGAATCCTGACTCCTGCTGCTCCTCCCCGGAATCCTGACTCCTGCTGCTCCTCCCCGGAATCCTGACTCCTGCTGCTCCTCCCAGGAATCCTGACTTCTCCTGCTGCTCCTCCCAGGAATCCTGACTCCTGCTTCTCCTCCCAGGAATCCTGACTCCTGCTGCTCCTCCCAGGAATCCTGACTCCTGCTGCTCCTCCCCGGAATCCTGACTCCTGCTGCTCCTCCCAGGAATCCTGACTCCTCCTGCTGCTCCTCCCAGGAATCCTGACTTCTGCTGCTCCTCCCCGGAATCCTGACTCCTCCTGCTGCTCCTCCCAGGAATTCTGACTCCTGCTGCTCCTCCCCGGAATCCTGACTCCTGCTGCTCCTCCCAGGAATCCTGACTCCTGCTGCTCCTCCCCGGAATCCTGACTCCTGCTGCTCCTCCCAGGAATCCTGACTCCTGCTGCTCCTCCCAGGAATCCTGACTCCTGCTGCTCCTCCCAGGAATCCTGACTCCTGCTGCTCCTCCCAGGAATCCTGACTCCTGCTGCTCCTCCCCGGAATCCTGACTCCTGCTGCTCCTCCCCGGAATCCTGACTCCTGCTGCTCCTCCCCGGAATCCTGACTCCTGCTGCTCCTCCCCGGAATCCTGACTCCTGCTGCTCTTCCCCGGAATCCTGACTCCTGCTGCTCCTCCCCGGAATCCTGACTCCTGCTGCTCCTCCCAGGAATCCGGACTCCTGCTGCTCCTCCCAGGAATCCTGACTCCTCCTGCTGCTCCTCCCAGGAATCCTGACTCCTCCTGCTGCTCCTCTCAGGAATCCTGACGACTCCTGCTGCTCCTCCCCGGAATCCTGACGACTCCTGCTGCTCCTCCCCGGAATCCTGACTCCTGCTGCTCCTCCCAGGAATCCTGACTTCTCCTGCTGCTCCTCCCAGGAATCCTGACTCCTGCTTCTCCTCCCAGGAATCCTGACTCCTGCTGCTCCTCCCAGGAATCCTGACTCCTGCTGCTCCTCCCAGGAATCCTGACTCCTGCTGCTCCTCCCCGGAATCCTGACTCCTGCTGCTCCTCCCAGGAATCCTGACTCCTCCTGCTGCTCCTCCCAGGAATCCTGACTCCTGCTGCTCCTCCCAGGAATCCTGACTTCTGCTGCTCCTCCCAGGAATCCTGACTCCTGCTGCTCCTCCCAGGAATCCTGACTCCTGCTGCTCCTCCCCGGAATCCTGACTCCTCCTGCTGCTCCTCCCAGGAATTCTGACTCCTGCTGCTCCTCCCCGGAATCCTGACTCCTGCTGCTCCTCTCAGGAATCCTGACTCCTGCTGCTCCTCCCAGGAATCCTGACTCCTGCTTCTCCTCCCAGGAATCCTGACTCCTGCTCCTCCCAGGAATCCTGACTCCTGCTGCTCCTCCCAGGAATCCTGACTCCTGCTGCTCCTCCCCGGAATCCTGACTCCTGCTGCTCCTCCCAGGAATCCTGACTCCTCCTGCTGCTCCTCCCAGGAATCCTGACTCCTGCTGCTCCTCCCAGGAATCCTGACTTCTGCTGCTCCTCCCAGGAATCCTGACTCCTGCTGCTCCTCCCAGGAATCCTGACTCCTGCTGCTCCTCCCCGGAATCCTGACTCCTCCTGCTGCTCCTCCCAGGAATTCTGACTCCTGCTGCTCCTCCCCGGAATCCTGACTCCTGCTGCTCCTCCCAGGAATCCTGACTCCTGCTGCTCCTCCCCGGAATCCTGACTCCTGCTGCTCCTCCCAGGAATCCTGACTCCTGCTGCTCCTCCCAGGAATCCTGACTCCTGCTGCTCCTCCCAGGAATCCTGACTCCTGCTGCTCCTCCCAGGAATCCTGACTCCTGCTGCTCCTCCCCGGAATCCTGACTCCTGCTGCTCCTCCCCGGAATCCTGACTCCTGCTGCTCCTCCCCGGAATCCTGACTCCTGCTGCTCCTCCCCGGAATCCTGACTCCTGCTGCTCTTCCCCGGAATCCTGACTCCTGCTGCTCCTCCCCGGAATCCTGACTCCTGCTGCTCCTCCCAGGAATCCGGACTCCTGCTGCTCCTCCCAGGAATCCTGACTCCTCCTGCTGCTCCTCCCAGGAATCCTGACTCCTCCTGCTGCTCCTCTCAGGAATCCTGACGACTCCTGCTGCTCCTCCCCGGAATCCTGACGACTCCTGCTGCTCCTCCCCGGAATCCTGACTCCTGCTGCTCCTCCCCGTAATCCTGACTCCTGCTGCTCCTCCCCGGAATCCTGACTCCTCCTGCTGCTCCTCCCAGGAATCCTGACGACTCCTGCTGCTCCTCCCAGGAATCCTGACGACTCCTGCTGCTCCTCCCCGGAATCCTGACGACTCCTGCTGCTCCTCCCCGGAATCCTGACTCCTGCTGCTCCTCCCCGGAATCCTGACTCCTGCTGCTCCTCCCAGGAATCCTGACTCCTGCTGCTCCTCCCCGGAATTCTGATTCCTGCTGTCCTTCCCGGAATCCTGATTCCTGCTGCTCCTCCCAGGAATCCTGACTCCTGCTGCTCCTCCCAGGAATCCTGACTCCTCCTGCTGCTCCTCCCAGGAATCCTGACGACTCCTGCTGCTCCTCCCCGGAATCCTGACGACTCCTGCTGCTCCTCCCCGGAATCCTGACTCCTGCTGCTCCTCCCCGGAATCCTGACTCCTGCTGCTCCTCCCAGGAATCCTGACTCCTGCTGCTCCTCCCCGGAATTCTGATTCCTGCTGTCCTTCCCGGAATCCTGATTCCTGCTGCTCCTCCCAGGAATCCTGACTCCTGCTGCTCCTCTCCTGACTCCTGCTGCTCCTCTCCTGACTCCTGCTGCTCCTCTCCTGACTCCTGCTGCTCCTCTCCTGACTCCTGCTGCTCCTCCCTGGAATCCTGACTCCTGCTGCTCCTCCCCGGAGTCCTGACTCCTGCTGCTCCTCCCCGGAATCCTGACTCCTGCTGCTCCTCCCCGGAATCCTGACTCCTGCTGCTCCTCCCCGGAATCCTGACTCCTGCTGCTCCTCCCAGGAATCCTGACTCCTGCTGCTCCTCCCAGGAATCCTGACTCCTGCTGCTGCTCCTCCCAGGAATCCTGACTCCTGCTACTCCTCCCCGGAATCCTGACTCCTGCTGCTCCTCCCAGGAATCCTGACTCCTGCTGCTCCTCCCCGGAATCCTGACTCCTCCTGCTGCTCCTCCCAGGAATCCTGACTCCTGCTGCTCCTCCCCGGAATCCTGACTCCTGCTGCTCCTCCCAGGAATCCTGACTCCTGCTGCTCCTCCCCGGGATCCTGACTCCTGCTGCTCCTCCCAGGGATCCTGACTCCTGCTGCTCCTCCCAGGAATCCTGACTCCTGCTGCTCCTCCCCGGAATCCTGACTCCTGCTGCTCCTCCCCGGAATCCTGACTCCTTCTGCTCCTCCCCGGAATCCTGACTCCTGCTGCTCCTCCCCGGAATCCTGACTCCTGCTGCTCCTCCCAGGAATCCTGACTCCTGCTGCTCCTCCCAGGAATCCTGACTCCTGCTGCTCCTCCCCGGAATCCTGACTCCTCCTGCTGCTCCTCCCCGGAATCCTGACGACTCCTGCTGCTCCTCCCCGGAATCCTGACGACTCCTGCTGCTCCTCCCCGGAATCCTGATGACTCCTGCTGCTCCTCCCAGGAATCCTGACTCCTCCTGCTGCTCCTCCCCGGAATCCTGACTCCTGCTGCTCCTCCCAGGAATCCTGACTCCTGCTGCTCCTCCTCGGAATCCTGACTCCTGCTGTTCCTCCCCGGAATCCTGACTCCTGCTGCTCCTCCCCGGAATCCTGACTCCTGCTCCTCCCCGGAATCCTGACTCCTGCTGCTCCTCCCCGGAATCCTGACTCCTGCTGCTCATCCCAGGAATCCTGACTCCTTCTGCTCTTCCCAGGAATCCTGACTCCTCCTGCTGCTGCTCCCAGGAATCCTGACTCCTGCTGCTCTTTGACCCCACACCAGATGTATGGAAGTAACTGCTAGTAATGCAGCTATTAACCCCTTCATTGTGTGTAAGTCTGTCATGCTGAGCAGTCACACTTCAGGGCTCACTGTTTAGCATAACAGACAAAGTCTATCTATATCTATCTATCTATCTATCTATTTATCTCATATCTATCTATCTATCTATCTCATCTATCTGTCTATCTATCATCTATCTATCTAACCCCTGTCTGTCTGTCTATCTCTCTGTCTGTCTCCTATATATCTGTCTGTCTCCTATATATCTCTCATCCAATCGCGGTGTGTCGGCGTTTCACAGAGTGAACAAGTGACCGGAATGAAGGGGAAGCAATGCTAGTACGAGCGCTGCTCCCCCTTCAAAATAGCTGATTAGCCGGGGTCTTGGCGGGTGTCTGCGCTGTATCTAAGCCAACCACATGGTAGGTTTAGATACATGGCCCATGTGTGATCCTGTCTGCTGGACCCTGTATCTAAGCCTAAAATGGGTGTTACTAATGTTTTTTTTTGTTTGCTTGTGTTTTTTTGGAGGTTCGGTCATTGGACTATTTTGGATTCGAGGACTACTTCGATGACCGCTTTTTTTATTTTGAATAAAATGGTTAATGAGGGTTGTGTGGGGGCGACAATTACGAAGGCGGTAGTAATAAAGTTTAAAAAAAATCCAAATATACAGAAAAAATATTTTATTGAAATAAAAAACAAACAGAACCCTCATTAACCATTTTATTGAGAATAAAAAAAACGGCGCCATCAAAGTAGTCCAACATCTGAAGTAGTCCAACATCCGAACCTGTAAAAAAACACAAACCCAAAAAGAATTTGTAACACATAAAAAAGCAAAACAATTCTTATACTTACCTTTCCGGGGTCCAGCGCTGGAGCCGCAATGTCAGCGAATGGGCCCTGTATCTAAGCCTATCATGTGTGATACTGTCTGCTGAGCCAATGTATCTAATCCTATCAATATCTATAGGGTCGTAGTGCTATAGATATGCGATCTCATATATATATATAATATTTATTTTGCCCCTGATATTTTAAGACCTTAGTGACGCCCGCAGCTGCTAGTGTTGCATCATTGAGTCACTTAGGAGACCCATTGATTCAGCTGAAAGCTGCGGACCGTCGACCATGAGAAGAAATTTGGGGGGGCCCAAGAAGAACTTTTGCACCAGGGCCCATGAGCCTTTAGCTCCGCCCCTGCATGTAGCGCTCGTACGCAATCCAGTTATAACCGATGTCACAAGCCATAGCGATGCCGGCTTCTATTTACACTGTGATACGTATTTGATACATTGTTATTATTGATAAATAGTGTGGTTTATATTTGATACATTGTTATTATTAACCCCTTAATGACCGGGCCATTTTGCACGTTATTGACCAAGGATTATTTTTTGTTTTTTCACGGTCGCATTCCAAGAGTCGTAACTTTTTTTTTATTCCGTCGACATAGCCGTATAAGTACTTGTTTTTTGCGGGACGAGTTGTATTTTGTAATTGTACCATTTTTAGATGCTAACAATATATTGATTAACTTTTCTTAACTTTATTTTAGGAGAGAATTGAAAATAAGCAGCTATTCCAGCATTGATTTTCACGTTATAAATTTACGCTGTTTACTATGCAGCGTAAATAACATGTTAACTTTATTCTATGGGTCGGCACGATTACGGGGATACCAAATATGTAAAGGTTTTATATGTTTTCCTATGTTTGCACAATAAAAACCCTTTTAGAAAAAAATTACTTGTTTTTCCATCGCCGCGTTCCAAGAGCCGTCATTTTTGTATTTTTCCGTCAATGTGGCCGTATGTGGGCTTGATTTTTGCGGGCCAATGTGTAGTTTTCATTAGTCCTATTTTGGGGTACATAGGACTTATAGATTAACTTTTATTTTATTTTTTATGGGGGGAATGGGATTTTGACTGTAATTATTATTTTCCTTCAACAAATTTTATTTAACTGATTTACATTTTTTTTTTAGTCCCACCAGGGGACTTCACTATGCGATGTGCTGATCGCATATATAATGCTTTGGTATACTTAGTATACCAAAGCATTATTGCCTGTCAGTGGCATGGCATCGCCTAACAGGCAGTTGCTGAACACAGACCTCTTTGTTAGACCCCCGACTGTCATGGAAACCCGACGGCGACCCGCGATTTGTTTGCGGGGGCGCCGATCGGGTGACAGACGGAGCTCCCTCCCTCTGTCAAACACATTAGATGCCGCTGTCACTATTGACAGCGGCATTTAATGGGTTAAACTGCCAGAATCGGAGCGCGCTTCGATTCCGGCAGTTGCAGCAGGAGCCAGGCTGTGTATAACAGCCGTGCTCCTGCCGCTGATCACATGGGTACTCTGGCAGTACCCGCGCCATCACAGGACGGATATATCCGTCCTTCGTCGTTAAGGGGTTAATAGTGTGGTTTATATTTGATACATTGTTATTATTATTGATAGTGTGGTTTATATTTGATACATTGTTTTGTCTGTTTGCTTTCTGTGTGTGGTGTGGGAGGAGCAGTCATTGATTTTGATTTCTTTGGGATGTTGGACTGATCAGAGTCACTCACACATGGACCATCACGTGTTAATAGTGCGTCTCCCATCATCCGGAAATCTGCCGCAGTCTTTCCTCTTCTATAGAATGTCAGCAATTGTGTAAGAGCTGGGAGCCAGGTAAAGGCTGGGAGTTGTAGTTCTCTCCTCTTATATCTCCTCCTATAATGTCCTCTGATATCACATAATAACAGCCTGGACATGCTGGGAGTTGTAGTCCTCTCCTCTTATATCTCCCCCTGTAATGTACTCTGATATCACATAATAACAGCCTGGACATGCTGGGAGTTGTAGTTCTCTCCTCTTATATCTCCTCCTGTAATGTCCTCTGATATCACATAATAACAGTCTGGACATGCTGGGAGTTGTAGTCCTCTCCTCTTATAGCTCCTCCTATAATGTCCTCTGATATCACATAATAACAGCCTGGACATGCTGGGAGTTGTAGTCCTCTCCTCATATCTCCTCCTTTAATGTCCTCTGATATCCCATAATAAGTCTGGACATGCTGGGAGTTGTAGTCCTCTCCTCTTATATCTCCTCCTGTAATGTCCTCTGATATCACATAATAACAGTCTGGACATGCTGGGAGTTGTAGTCCTCTCCTCTTAAATCTCCTCCTATATTGTCCTCTGATATCCCATAATAACAACCTGGACATGCTGGGAGTTGTAGTTCTCTCCTCATATCTCCTCCTATAATGTCCTATGATATCCCATAATAACATCCTGGACATGCTGGGAGTTGTAGTTCTCTCCTCTTATATCTCCTCTTGTAATGTCCTCTGATATCACATAATAACAGTCTGGACATGCTGGGAGTTGTAGTTCTCTCCTCTTATACCTCCTCCTGTAATGTCCTCTGATATCACATAACAGTCTGGACATGCTGGGAGTTGTAGTTCTCTCCTCTTATATCTCCTCCTGTAATGTCCTCGGATATCACATAATAACAGTCTGGACATGCTGGGAGTTGTAGTTCTCTCTTATACCTCCTCCTGTAATGTCCTCTGATATCACATAACAGTCTGGACATGCTGGGAGTTGTAGTTCTCTCCTCTTATATCTCCTCCTGTAATGTCCTCGGATATCACATAATAACAGTCTGGACATGCTGGGAGTTGTAGTTCTCTCTTATACCTCCTGTAATGTCCTCTGATATCACATAACAGTCTGGACATGATTGGAGTTGTAGTTCTCTCCTCTTATATCTCCTCCTGTAATGTCCTCTGATATTACATAATAACAGTCTGGACATGCTGGGAGTTGTAGTTCTCTCCTCTTTTATCTCCTCCTGTAATGTCCTCGGATATCACATAATAACAGTCTGGACATGCTGGGAGTTGTAGTTCTCTCCTCTTATATCGCTTCCTGTAATGTCTTCTGATATCCCATAATAACAGGCTGGACATGCTGGGAGTTGTAGTTCTCTCCTCTTATATCTCCTCTTGTAATGTCCTCTGATATCACATAATAACAGTCTGGACATGCTGGGAGTTGTAGTTCTCTCCTCTTATATATCCCCCTGTAATGTCCTCTGATATCACATAATAACTGTCTGGACATGCTGGGAGTTGTAGTCCTCTCCTCTTATATCTCCTCCTGTAATGTCCTCTGATATCCCATAATAACAGTCTGGACATGCTGGGAGTTGTAGTTCTCTCCTCTTATATATCCCCCTGTAATGTCCTCTGATATCACATAATAACTGTCTGGACATGCAGGGAGTTGTAGTCCTCTCCTCTTATATCTCCTCCTGTAATGTCCTCTGATATCCCATAATAACAGTCTGGACATGCTGGGAGTTGTAGTCCTCTCTTCTTATATCTCCTGTAATGTCCTCTGATATCCCATAACAGACTGGACATACTGGGAGTTGTAGTCCTCTCCTCTTATACCTCCTCCTGTAATGTCCTCTGATATCACATAATAACAGTCTGGACATGCTGGGAGTTGTAGTTCTCTTTTATACACCCTCTCTGTAATGTCCTATGATATCCCATAATAACAGCCTGGGCATGCTGGGAGTTGTAGTTCTCTTTTATACACCCTCTCTGTAATGTCCTATGATATCCCATAATAACAGCCTGGACATGCTGGGAGTTGTAGTTCTCTCCTCTTATACCTCCTCCTGTATTGTCCTCTGATATCCCATAATAACAGCCTGGACATGCTTGGAGTTGTAGTTCTCTTTTATACACCCTCTCTGTAATGTCCTATGATATCCCATAATAACAGCCTGGACATGCTGGGAGTTGTAGTTCTCTCTTATACCGCCTCCTGTAATGTTCTCTGATATCACATAATAACAGCCCGGACATACTGGGAGTTGTAGTTCTCTCCTCTTATATCTCCTCCTGTAATGTCCTCTGATATCACATAACAGTCTGGACATGCTGGGAGTTGTAGTCCTCTCCTCTTTTATCTCCTGTAATGTCCTCGGATATCACATAATAACAGTCTGGACATGCTGGGAGTTGTAGTTCTCTCCTCTTATACCTCCTCCTGTAATGTCCTCTGATATCACATAATAACAGCCTGGACATGCTGGGAGTTGTAGTTCTCTCCTCTTATATCTCTTCCTGTAATGTCCTCTGATATCACATAATAACAGTCTGGACATGCTGGGAGTTGTAGTCCTCTCCTCTTAAATATCCTCCTGTAATTTCCTCTGATATCCCATCATAAGTCTGGACATGCTGGGAGTTGTAGTCCTCTCCTCTTATATCTCCTCCTGTAATGTTCTCTGATATCACATAACAGCCCGGACATACTGGGAGTTGTAGTTCTTTCCTCTTATACCTCCTCCTGTAATGTCCTCTGATATCCCATAATAACAGTCTGGGCATGCTGGGAGATGTAGTCCTCTCCTCTTATATCTCCTCCTGTAATGTCCTCTGATATCCCATAATAACAGTCTGGTCATGCTGGGAGTTGTAGTCCTCTCCTCATATCTCCACCTGTAATGTCCTCTGATATCACATAATACCAGTCTGGACATGCTGGGAGTTGTAGTCCTCTCCTCTTATATCTCCTCCTGTAATGTCCTCTTATATCACATAATAACAGCCTGGACATGCTGGGAGTTGTAGTTCTCTCCTCTTATATCTCCTCTTGTAATGTCCTCTGATATCACATAATAACAGCCTGGACATGCTGGGAGTTGTAGTTCTCTCCTCTCATATATCTCCTGTAATGTCCTCTGATATCACATAATAAGTCTGGACATGCTGGGAGTTGTAGTCCTCTCCTCTTATATATATCTCCTCCTGTAATGTCCCCTGATATCCCATAATAACAGTCTGGGCATGCTGGGAGATGTAGTCCTCTCTTCTTATACCGCCTCCTGTAATGTCCTCTGATATCACATAATAACAGTCTGGACATGCTGGCAGTTGTAGTTCTCTCCTCCTGTAATGTCCGCTGATATCACATAATACCAGTCTGGACATGCTGGGAGTTGTAGTCCTCTCCTCTTATATCTCCTCCTGTAATGTCCTCTTATATAACATAATAACAGTCTGGACATGCTGGGAGTTGTAGTCCTCTCCTCTTATATCTCCTCCTGTAATGTCCTCGGATATCACATAATAGCCTGGACATGCTGGGAGTTGTAGTCCTCTCCTCTTATACCTCCTCCTGTAATGTCCTCTGATATCCCATAATAACAGCCTGGACATGCTGTGAGTTGTTGTCCTCTCCTCTTATATCTCCCCCTGTAATATCCTCTGATATCACATAATAACAGTCTGGACATGCTGGGAGTTGTAGTTCTCCTCTTATATCTCTTCCTGTGATGTCCTCTGATATCCCATAATAACAGTCTGGACATGCTGGGAGTTGTAGTTCTCTCCTCTTATATCTCCTCTTGTAATGTCCTCTGATATCACATAATAACAGTCTGGACATGCTGGGAGTTGTAGTCCTCTCCTCTTATATCTCCTCCTGTAATGTCCTCTGATATCCCATAATAAGTCTGGACATGCTGGGAGATGTAGTTTTCTCTTATACCTCTTCTCTGTAATAAGATTAAAAACTCAAAAAAGGCCATACTCACAAATTGGGCAGGTACAAGCCCAGCAGGACACAGACAGGTCAAAAATGCTGTTGAAGGAGAGAGCTCAGGTGTGTTAAATAATATGGCGTATTTTTTGGCCAAACTCACAACCAATACCCCACGATTTTTCATGTTTATTTACATTATATTCTTTTTTTCCGGACCTCCGGGTCTTATGATGCTGGGAGGGCACGGTGTGCTGGTGTTTGGCATTGCATGCAGGGGCATTATTAATAGGCTGCTATTCGGCAGTATATGCTGTGCCTCACTGCTCGCACACTATCCCTCCATGTCTTACACACTGCACTCACTCCCTATGTATCACTCATAGTTCTGACCCCTATATTTCGTATACATTATTATTACTTGTGCATTACACACCGTATTTATTTTCTGCACTACACACTTATATCCATGCCCCACACACCCCTCCCCTCAGGGTTAGTGGGACTGGCTATTATTATTTAACACACCTGAGCTCTCTCCTTCAGCAGCATTTTTGACCTGTCTGCGTCCTGCTGGGCTTATACCTGCCCAATTTGTGAGTATGGCCTTTTTTGTGGTTTTAATCTCCCACTTTTTTCTTTTCTCTGTAATGTCCCATGATATCCCATAATAACAGCCTGGGAATACTGGGAGTTGTAGTTCTCTCCTCTTATACCTCCTCCTGTAATGTTCTCTGATATCACATAACAGCCTGGGAATGCTGGGAGTGGTAGTTCTCTACTTTTATATCTCCCCCTGTAATGTTCTCTATCACATAACAGCCTGGACATGCTGGGAGTTGTAGTTCTCTCCTCTTATACCTCCTCCTGTAATGTCCTCTGATATCACATAATAACAGCCTGGGAATGCTGGGAGCTGTAGTTCTCTACTTTTATATCCCCCCCTGTAATGTTCTCTATCACATAATAACAGCCTGGACATGTTGGGAGTTGTAGTTCTCTTCTCCTATACATCCTCCTGTAATGACCTCTCATATCCTATAACAGCCTGGACATGCTGGGATATGTAGTTATTTCCTTCAATACTCCTAATTGTAGTCTTCACTGATATTTTATAATAAGAGCCTAGACATGCTAGGAGTTATAGTTTTTTTTTCATGGAATATTCTCTGTTATACCCTAATAATAGCCAGAATATGTTGGGAGTTGTAATTCTCTCCTAAATATTGGTGTTTCCTGTCAGAGTAATCCTGCCTGTGATAATAATGAGATCGTACTGAGAAGGGATCTCTACAGAACAGGAAGGGTCAGTCAATTCTGAATGGTGGATCCTGTGTTATCTACATATAGGTGTTACCTGCCAGAGTAATCCTACCTGTGATCGTGAGATGAGAAGTGATCTCTACAGAACAGGAAGAATCAATCTATTATGAATGGTGTATTCTGTGTTATCTATATAGAAGTGTTACCTGTCCTATTACATGGCCCAGGGATGGAATTCAAATTTTTAACAACAGGTTCCCTGTTTTTCGGACAAAGACATACGCGCCGCGGGGGAGGGGGGCTCACTGTGTTTTGCTGTGTATAGCGCCATTGAAAATGATTCTAATAATAAAATAAAACAATTACGATATTCCAAATACCCCCTACGTTAAAGTGGACTCTAAATAAAGAAATTCCCGGTCCAGAATGCTTTAGTGTGGATTGCCACACTATGTATATAATTACATAAGCGTGCAGACCTACCCACACATTATATTAAACTCACCCATTACGTATAGGCCTATATGGGCACATTCAATATTGTAAGCGTGCTCGGCCCATTTAGTTAGGCAGTGCACATGAGAAGAGTGGAGGACAGGGCGGAGTTCGCAGTAAGCCGTGACAACTCTCCCGGCTAATGCACAGATGCGATGTCAGGAAAAAGCTCGGTACATATATACAGCACCAGAACAAGCTCAGTACAAATATACAGCACCAGAACCAAGCTCAGTAAATATATACAACACCAAAATCAAGCTTAGTACCTAAGTACAACACCAGAACAAAGTTCAGTACATATATACAGCACCAGAACAAAGTAAAGAACTTATATACAGCACCAGAACAAAGCGTAGTACATATATACAGCACCAGAACAAAGCTCAGTACATATATACAACACCAGAACAAAGCTCAGTACATATATACAGCACCAGAACAAAGCTCAGTATATATACTAGTCCTTCTCAATGAATTAGAATGTCATCAGAGTTAATTGATATCAGTAATTCAATTCAAAAAGTGTCTCTCATATATTATATAGATTCATTACACACAGAGGAATCTATTTCCAGCATTTTTTTTTCTTGCAATTTTGATAATTATGGGAACAGTTAATGAAAACCCAAAATTTAAGTCACTCATAAAATTAGAATATTATATAAGCTCAATTTCACAAAATTGATTTTTAATACTGAAATGTTGTCCTACTAAAAAGTATATCCAGTATCTACCCTGGATACTTGGTCAGGGCTCCTTTTGCATGAATTACTGCATCAATGGTGTGGCATGGAAGCTATCAGCCTGTGGCACTGCTGAGGTGTTATCAATGCAGCGTGGCATGGAAGGGATCAGCCTGTGGCACTGCTGAGGTGTTATCAATGCGGCGTGACATGGAGGCGATCAGCCTGTGGCATTGCTCAGGTGTTATGGAAGCCCAGGTTGCTGTGATATCTGCCTTCAGCTCGTCTCCATTGTTGGGTCTGGTGCCCTCATCTTCCTCTTGACAATACCCTATAGATTATGGGGTTTAGATCAGATGAGTTTGCTGGCCAATCAGGCGCAGTGATCCTGTGGTTATTACACCAGGTATTGGTACTTTTGGCAGTGTGGGCAGGTGCCAAGTCCTTCTGGAAAATGAAATCCGCATCTCCATAAAGCGTGTCAGCAGAGGGAAGCATGAAGTGCTGGGAAATGTCCTGCTAGACGCTGCACTGACTCTGGACTTGATATAACACAGTGACCAACACCAGCAGATGACACAGCGCCCAAACCATCACTGACTGTGGAAACTTCACACTGGACCGCAAGACATTTGGATTGACGCCTCTCCACTCTTCCTCCAGACTCTGGGACTGAGATTTCCAAATGAAATGCAAAATTTACTTTGTGAAGTTTCCATAGTCAGTGATGAAGCAACCTGGGCTTCCATAACAGCTCAGCAGTGCCACAAGGTGATCGCGTCCATGCCATGCCATTGATGCAGTAATTCATGCAGAGTCGGAGCCCCGGCCAAGTATTGAGGGCAGATACTGCACATACTTTTCAGTAGGATGACATTTCCGTATTAAAAATCATTTTTGAAATTGGGCTTATATAATCCAATTTTCTGAGACACTAAATTTGGGGTTTTCAGTAACTGTTCCCATAATCATCAACATTAGAAGAAAACAATTTTGGAAATAGATCCCTCTGTGTGTAATGAATTCATAGAATATATGACAGACACTTTTTTAATTGAATTATATATGTTTTGAGATTGGTTGTTCTGATATACATGTACTGAGCTTGGTTCTGGTGCTGTATTTATGTACTGAGCTTGGTTCTGGTGGGTATATATGCACTGAGCTTGGTTCTGGTGTTGTATTTATGTACTGAGCTTGGTTCTGGAGTTGTATGCATGTACTGAGTTTTGTTCTAGTGTTGTATATGTGTATGAGCTTGGTTCTGGTGGGTATATATGTACTGAGCTTTGTTCTGGTGCTGTATTTATGTACTGAGCTTGGTTCTGGTGGGTATATATGCACTGAGCTTGATTCTGATGCTGTATTTATGTAGTAAGCTTTGTTCTGGTGTTGTATATGTGTATGAGCTTGTTCTGGTGCTGTATATATGTACTGAGCTTGGTTCTGGAGCTGTATATATGTACTGAGCTTGGTTCTGGTGTTGTATATGTGTATGAGCGTGGTTCTGGTGCTGTATTTATGTACTGAGCTTTGTTCTGGTGGGTATATATGTACTGAGCTTTGTTCTGGTGCTGTATTTATGTACTGAGCTTGGTTCTGGTGTTGTATTTATGTACTGAGCTTGGTTCTGGAGTTGTATACATGTACTGAGTTTTGTTCTGGTGTTGTACATGTGTATGAGCTTGGTTCTGGTGCTGTATTTATGTACTGAGCTTGGTTCTGGTGGGTATATATGCACTGAGCTTGATTCTGATGCTGTATTTATGTACTAAGCTTTGTTCTGGTGTTGTATATGTGTATGAGCTTGTTCTGGTGCTGTATATATGTACTGAGCTTGGTTCTGGAGCTGTATATATGTACTGATCTTGGTTCTGGTGTTGTATATGTGTATGAGCGTGGTTCTGGTGCTGTATTTATGTACTGAGCTTGGTTCTGGTGGGTATATATGTACTGAGCTTTGTTCTGGTGGGTATTTATGTACTGAGCTTGGTTCTGGTGGGTATATATGTACTAAGCTTGGTTCTGGTGGGTATATATGTACTGAGCTTGGTTCTGGTGAGTATATATGTACTGAGCTTGGTTCTGGTGGGTATATATGTACTGAGCTTTGTTCTGGTGCTGTATTTATGTACTGAGCTTGGTTCTGGTGTTGTATTTATGTACTGAGCTTGGTTCTGGACTTGTATACATGTACTGAGTTTTGTTCTGGTGTTGTACATGTGTATGAGCTTTGTTCTGGTGCTGTATTTATGTACAGAGCTTGGTTCTGGTGGGTATATATGCACTGTGCTTGATTCTGATGCTGTATTTATGTACTGAGCTTTGTTCTGGTGGGTATTTATGTACTGAGCTTGGTTCTGGTGGGTATATATGTACTGAGCTTGGTTCTGGTGGGTATATATGTACTGAGCTTGGTTCTGCTGGGTATATATGTACTGAGCTTTGTTCTGGTGCTGTATTTATGTACTGAGCTTGGTTCTGGTGGGTATATATGTACTGAGCTTGGTTCTGGTGTTGTATTTATGTACTGAGCTTGGTTCTGGAGTTGTATACATGTACTGAGTTTTGTTCTGGTGTTGTACATGTGTATGAGCTTGGTTCTGGTGCTGTATATACACTACCGTTCAAAAGTTTAGGGTCACTTAGAAATGTCCTTATTTTTGAAAGAAAAGCACAGTTTTTTTCAATGAAGATAACATTAAATTAATCAGAAATACACTCTATACATTGTTAATGTGCTAAATGACTATTCTAGCTGCAAACGTCTGGTGTTTAATGCAATATCTACATAGGTGTATAAAGGCCCATTTCCAGCAACCATCACTCCAGTGTTCTAACGGTACATTGTGTTTGCTAACTGTGTTAGAAGGCTAATGGATGATTAGAAAACGCTTGAAAAGCCTTGTGCAATTATGTTAGCACCGCTGTAAACAGTTTTGCTGTTTAGAGGAGCTATAAAACTGACCTTCCTTTGAGCTAGTTGAGAATCTGAAACATTACATTTGTGGGTTCCATTAAACCCTCAAAATGGCTAGAAAAAGAGAGCTTTCATGTGAAACTCGACAGTCTATTCTTGTTCTTAGAAATGAAGGCTATTCCATGCGAGAAATTGCCAAGAAACTGAGGATTTCCTACAACGGTGTGTACTACTCCCTTCAGAGGACAGCACAAACAGGCTCTAACCAGTGTAGATAGAGAAGTGGGAGGCCCCGCTGCACAACTGAGCAACAAGACAAGTACATTAGAGTCTCTAGTTTGAGAAATAGACGCCTCACAGGTCGTTAACTGGCAGCTTCATTAAATAGTACCCGCAAAACGCCAGTGTCAACGTCTACAGTGAAGAGGCGACTCCGGGATGCTGGCCTTCAGGGCAGGATGGCAAAGAAAAAGCCATATCTGAGACTGGCTAATAAAAGGAAAAGATTAATATGGGCAAAAGCACACAGACATTGGACAGAGGAAGATTGGAAAAAAGTGTTATGGACAGATGAATCGAAGTTGGAGGTGTTTGGATCACACAGAAGAACATTTGTGAGACGCAGAACAACTGAAAAGATGCTGGAAGAGTGCCTGACGCCATCTGTCAAGCATGGTGGAGGTCATGTGATGGTCTGGGGTAAAGTGGGAGATTTGTACAAGGTAAAAGGGATTTTGAATAAGGTAGGCTACCACTCCATTTTGCAATACCATGCCATACCCTGTGGACAGCGCTTGATTGGAGCCAATTTCATCCTACAACAGGACAATGACCCAAAGCCCACCTCCAAATGATGCAAGAACTATTTAGGGAAGAAGCCGGCAGCTGGTATTCTATCTGTAATGGAGTGGCCAGCGCAGTCACCAGATCTCAACCCCATAGATCTGTTGTGGGAGCAGTTTGACCGTATGGTACGCAAGAAGTGCCCATCAAGCCGATCCAACTTGTGGGTGGGGCTTCTGGAAGCATGGGGGGAAATTTCTCCCGATTACCTCAGCAAATTAACAGCTAGAATGCCAAAGGTCTGCAATGCTGTAATTGCTGCAAATGGAGCATTCTTTGACGAAAGCAAAGTTTGAAGGAGAAAATTATTATTTCAAATAAAAATCATTATTTCTAACCTTGTCAATGTCTTGGCTATATTTTCTAGTCATTTTGCAACTCATTTGATAAATATAAGTGTGAGGTTTCATGGAAAACACAAAATTGTCTGGGTGACCCCAAACTTTTGAATGGTAGTGTATGTACTAAGCTTTGTTCTGGTGTTTGTATATGTGTATGAGCTTGTTCTGGTGCTGTATATATGTACTGAGCTTGGTTCTGGGGCTGTATATTTGTACTAAGCTTTGTTCTGGTGTTGTATATGTGTATGAGCTTGTTCTGGTGCTGTATATATGTACTGAGCTTGGTTCTCCAGCTGTATATATGTACTGAGCTTGGTTCTGGTGTTGTATATGTGTATGAGCGTGGTTCTGGTGCTGTATTTATGTACTGAGCTTGGTTCTGGTGGGTATATATGTACTGAGCTTTGTTCTGGTGCTGTATTTATGTACTGAGCTTGGTTCTGGTGGGTATATATGTACTGAGCTTGGTTCTGGTGGGTATATATGTACTGAGCTTGGTTCTGGTGCTGTATTTATGTACTGAGCTTGGTTCTGGTGGGTATATATGTTCTGAGCTTGGTTTTGGTGTTGTATTTATGTACTGAGCTTGGTTCTGGAGTTGTATACATGTACTGAGTTTTGTTCTGGTGTTGTACATGTGTATGAGCTTGGTTCTGGTGCTGTATATATGTACTGAGCTTGGTTCTGGTGTTGTATATGTGTATGAGCTTTGTTCTGGTGCTGTATTTACGTACGGAGCTTGGTTCTGGTGGGTATATATGCACTGAGCTTGATTCTGATGCTGTATTTATGTACTGAGCTTTGTTCTGGTGTTGTATATATGTACTGAGCTTGGTTCTGGTGGGTATACATGTACTGAGCTTGGTTCTGGTGGGTATACATGTACTGAGCTTGGTTGTGGTGGGTATACATGTACAGAGCTTGGTTAGGGTTGGGGTTGGGGTTAGGGTTAGGGGTTGGGGTTAGGATTAGGGGTTAGGGTTTTGCTGCGGTTTCTGATGCGATTTTAAACAAATTCTTTACTTTTAGGGTTAGGGTTAGGATTAGGGTTAGGGTTGGGGTTGGATTTGAGGGTTGGGGTTAGGGTTAGGGGTTGGGGTTTGGGTTGGGGTTAGAATTAGGGTTGGGGTTGTGGTTAGGGTTAGGATTAGTTTTAAAGGTTTGCTGCGGTTTTTGATGCGATTTTTAAACAAATTCTTTGTTTTTAGGATTAGGGTGTAATGACAGGGGGGTAGGGAAACAAACAGTGAGCCCTAATCTACCCACCACTCGGTCCCTGCCTACTTGCAACGACCCGCCCAAGCGACGGGATACAACTGGGCGACGGTCCCTACGCTCAGTAGGTGCACGACAGACAAACAGACAAGGGGACACAAGCAAAGGGAAATGGGGCAGTTGCCCACGGCAACACCGTGAGCAACAAGAGAGGTGAACGAGCCGAGTCAAACCAGGAATGTACGAGGTACCAAACGCAGAGCAGGAGAGTAGTCAGTAAGCCGGGGTCAGTATGAAGAAAGGTCAAATAGCTAGGAGCTGCAGCAAGGCCAGGAAACCACACGAGAAGAATCACAAGCAAAGGAGGAACAGGAAAGGCAGGTATAAATAGACAGAGGGCGGGAGCTAGCTCCGTCTGGCCAGGCTGCGATAGGCTCTCCCACTCCTAAGACTGCCATCCTGAGTGGTGGAAGATGTGTATGACATAGAAGCAGGTGCAGACTGATTACCCATGGGCGTATACACAGAAGTTGTGCCTGGCAGATCCTTTACAGTACCCCCCCCCTCTTATGAGGGGCCACCGGACCCTTTCTAATTGGATCTAGTTTATGGGAAATGAAGGTGGAACTTCCTGACCAATACCCCAGCGTGAACATCCCGGGCGGGTACCCAAGTTCTCTCCTCAGGCCCGTATCCTCTCCAATGGACCAGGTACTGGAGGGAGCCTTGCACCATCTTGCTGTCCACAATCTTGGCCACCTCGAATTCCACCCCCTCAGGGGTGAGAACGGGAACAGGAGGTTTCCTCGAGGGAGTCCTGGACGGGCAGCAGCGTTTAAGGAGGGAGGCATGAAACACGTCGTGTATACGAAAAGATGGAGGCAACTCCAGTCGGAAGGAGACAGGATTGAGGACTTCAATTACCTTATATGGCCATATAAACCGGGGAGCAAACTTCTTGGACGGGACCTTAAGGCGCAAGTTCTTAGACGATAACCACACCAGATCCCCGACCACAAACAAGGGGTTAGCAGAACGTCTTCTATCAGCCTGAGTTTTTTGTATACTCTGGGACGCCTCTAGGTGCTTCTGAACCTGGGCCCAGACTGTGCACAGTTCCCGATGAACGACCTCTACCTCGGGATTGTTGGAACTACCAGGTGAAACGGAGGAGAACCGTGGATTAAACCCAAAATTACAGAAAAAGGGGGAGACCCCTGACGAGTTACTGACCCGGTTATTAACAGGTTCCCGACCGCTGGCCGTAAATATACGGCCAGCGGTCAGGGTCTCTAAAGTCCGGCGTATAGTATATATACGGCCGCACTTCAGAGACTGTGCACGCGCGATCGCGTGCACACAGCTCTATGCCCTGGCTGTTGCTAACAGCCATGGGCACTGGGCAGAATGTCAGGGGTCAATCTTTTGGCCCCTGAACATGTGATCGCTGTGACAACCAATCACAGCGATCACATGCATTTCTGCATAGAAAACAGTGTGCACGCGATCGCGTGCACACAGCCCTGTGCCCTCGCTGTTACCAACAGCTCTGGGCACTGGGCAGAGTATCAGGGACCAATCTGATGGTCCCTGAACATGTGGTCGCTGTGACAACCAATCACAGCGATCACATGCATTCCTGCTTATAAAACAGTGTGCACGCGATCGCGTGCACACAGCCCTGTGCCCTCGCTGTTACCAACAGCTCTGGGCACTGGGCAGAGTATCAGGGACCAATCTGATGGTCCCTGAACATGTGGTCGCTGTGAAAACCTATCACAGCGACCACATTTGTTTTATTTTGACTTTTCTGGCAGTAAATCTCCTGCCTCTTTTCTTCTCCTCAAACATTGTTTCAGTTTGAGGAGAAGAAGAGACTCGGGAGAATTGCTGCCAGAAGATTACAGTTACAGTTACAAAAAAATACAGTTACACTCTAAAACATTCTCTGTATAGATAGATTTCTATCTATCTATACAATCTATCTATCCATCTATCTTTTTTTCTATCTATCTACCTTTCTTTCTTTTATTCTATTAGAATAGGCAGGTAGGGAGTATATAATTATATATATATCCACATATATATAATATATATAGCAATAGCGGTTTATTTTTTTGTTAGCGGTAGTGTAGATATATATAGCAGTTAGTTTGTGTGTTTTATAAAAATAAAAAAAAATAAAAAAATTTGTTTAGTTAGTGTTAGTGTTAGTTACGTTATGGCGAGGAAGTTGTTTAGCGCCGAGGAGGCATACGCCATGCTGTGGTCTGAGCCGGAGACCGCATCAGAGATGGCGTCCGAGATGGAACCTGTTTTAGGTAGTGACGATGACAGCGTCACTTCAGGTTCATCTTCAGGGGACGTTGTCCCTGATGCAGTCGAAACTGCAGAACATGAAAGCGCAGGGCCAAGTAGCGCTGTAGCACGGGAGAGCCTGGTCCCTCCAGTCCAGGCTCTTGTATGGGCACCTGCCCCATCTTTTGGGCCTAGAATCCACGGATTTACGGCCACTCCTGGCATAACCGTGGACAATACAAATTTTGTCCAAATGGATTACTTCCATTTATTTATAACGGACGACATCCTAAATCAGATTGTCCACGAAACAAATTTATATGCCACGCAATATATAAGGCAGAAACCTTCATCCACCCATGCCAGAGATTGGACGCCCACCAATTTGCAGGAATTAAAAAATTTTTTGGGGCTCACCCTAAATATGGGTATTGTCAAAAAGCCCTCCATTAGGTCTTACTGGTCAACAAGACCCGCCCAAGCCACCCCAGTATATTCTGCAGTAATGCCCAGGTCTCGTTATGAGACAATAATGAGGTTCCTCCACTTCAATGACAACGCACAGGCCCCCCCAAGTACCGATGCAAACCGGGATCGGTTGTTCAAAATAAGACCGCTAATAAATTCCCTGAATAATTTATTTCTGCAACTCTACACCCCTGAGCAGAATGTAAGTGTGGACGAATCCCTCCTCAACTTTCATGGCAGACTTAGCTTTCGCCAATATCTACCTTCCAAAAGGGCAAGATATGGCGTTAAGCTCTACAAATTGTGTGAAAGCGGGTCAGGATATACCACCGCCTTCAGGATTTATGAAGGGCGGGACCGCACAATAAATGTTCCTGGATGCCCCCCTGATCTTTCCACCAGCAGTAAGATCGTGTGGGAGATAATGCAGCCTCTGCTTCACAAAGGGTACCACCTGTACTGTGATAATTTTTATTCGAGTGTGCCCCTGTTTAGGCATTTGCATGCTGCAAGGACTGGGGCATGTGGTACCATGCGCAAAAACCGAATTGGTTTTCCACAGCAATTAGTGGGGAAGCGCATGGTAAAGGGGGACTCCTGTGCTTATGCATCTGAAGAATTGCTGGCGGTCAAGTTCAGGGATCGCAAAGATGTGTATGCGCTAAGCACGATTCATACCGCAGGAACAGTGGCAGTGAGGGAAAGGGGGGCAACATCGGACAAGCACAAACCAGTGAGCGTGTCCGAATATAACAAGTACATGGGGGGGGTGGATTTAAGCGACCAGGTTTTACAGCCCTATTTAGTAAAACGCAAAACTAAAACCTGGTACAAAAAGGTGGCCATTTATTTGTTACAGGTGGCCATCCACAATTCATTTGTGCTGTATAAAAAAAACAGAGGCAGAGACACAAACCTGGATTTCCAGGAAAAAATTATTGAAGGCCTCATTTTTGATGTTCAGGACACCCGAGAATGCCCCCAGTCTGAGGATGTCACGCGACTGACTGAAAGACACTTCATCAGTCGGATTCCCCCAACAGCAACCAGAAGCAACCCCCAGAAAAAGTGCCGCGTCTGCAGAAAAGACCGGCACCGCAAAGATTCCCGATATTTCTGTCCCTCATGTCCCTCGCAACCAGGCCTGTGCATTGAGCCATGTTTTAAAAAATACCACACTGTTCTGAATTATTAGATTTTAGTTAATTTGTTGAAAATATATTTGCCCTACATTACGTTTTTATTTTTCCCATGATTTTACTCCAGGGGTGAGGGAGGGAATGGGTGGGGGGGGGTGGATGTCATGTTTGATGTTTTCTAAAGTTCATCTGCTGGAGAGCTCCATTTGCATTAACCTGCAATTTCTTATTTTAGAAAACCCCAAAAAATAAATTCCCATTATACCCCTAGATGAATATTTTGGGATTTCTGCTTCAAGAGCAGATATTTTGGACGTGTTATAGAAACTCTGTTGAGTTTTGTAAAACCAGCTTTGAAAAAAAGCGATATGTGAAATAAGCTTCTTCTATCCTCCGCCCTCCTACATCTCTATGTGATAAATAAGGCCACATATTTGGTATCCCCGTGCACGGGAGAAGTGGCAGAATGTGAACGGAGATTAATTTTGACCGTGGTCTATGCTGTGTGTGAAAAATGCTAGCATAAACTGACGCATTTGCTAAAAAATTGCTAATTTTATTTTGATCCATCTTATTCAAGAAACTTTCAGAAGAAAACTGGACTGTCTAAAAATATGATAAACCCCTTGAAGAAAACCTTGTGGGGTCTACTTGTGTGAATGAAGTCATTTATGGGGTGTTTCTAATCTTTCAGCAGCATTACACCCCCCAGAAAACAGTATGCGGCTATAAAATCAAGTGCAGAATTCCTGGACCGAAAAGGCCAAAAAGCCTCTTTTTATGCCAAGCCCTGGCACATGCCCATGAATAAAGCACACATATTTGGTATCCCCATGCACGGGAGAAGAGGAAGAATGTGAAATGCGATGAATTTTGTCCGTGGTCCATTTTGTGTGTGAAAAAGCTAGCATAAACTGACGCATTTGTTAAAAAAAAAAGCTAATTTTATTTTGTTCCATCTTATTCAAGAAACTTTCAGAAGAAAACTGGACTGTCTAAAAATATGATAAACCCCTTGAAGGAAACCTTGTGGGGTCTACTTGTGTGAATGAAGTCATTTATGGGGTGTTTCTAATGTTTCAGCAGCATTAGGCCCCCCAGAAAACAGTACGCTGCTATAAAATAAAATGCAGAATTCCTGGACCAAAAAGCCTCCTTTTATGCCAAGCCCTGGCACATGCCCGCACAGTAAATAAGGCACACATATTTGGTATCCCCATGCACGGGAGAAGTGGAAGAACGTGAAAGGAGATGAATTTTGGCCGTGGTCTATACCGTGTGTGAAAAATACTAGCCTAAACTGACGCATTTGCTAAAAAAGTGCTGATTTTATTTTGTTCCATCTTATTCAAGAAACTTTCAGAAGAAAACTGGACTTGCTAAAAATATGATAAACCCCTTGAAGGAAACCTTGTGGGGTCTACTTGTGTGAATGAAGTCATTTATGGGGTGTTTCTAATGTTTCAGCAGCATTACGCCCCCCAGAAAACAGTATGCTGCTATAAAATCAAATGCAAAATTCCTGGACCGAAAAGGCCAAAAAGCCTCCTTTTATGCCAAGCCCTGGCACATGCCCGCACAGCGAATAAGGCACACATATTTGGTATCCCCATGCACGGGAGAAGTGGAAGAACGTGAATGGAGATGAATTTTGGCCGTGGTCTATACCGTGTGTGACAAATACTAGCCTAAACTGACGCATTTGCTAAAAAAGTGCTGATTTTATTTTGGTCCATCTTATTCAAGAAACTTTCAGAAGAAAACTGGACTTGCTAAAAATATGATAAACCCCTTGAAGGAAACCTTGTGGGGTCTACTTGTGTGAATGAAGTCATTTATGGGGTGTTTCTAATGTTTCAGCAGCATTAGGTCCCCCAGAAAACAGTATGCTGCTATAAAATCAAATGCAAAATTCCTGGACCGAAAAGGCCAAAAAGCCTCCTTTTATGCCAAGCCCTGGCACATGCCCGCACAGCGAATAAGGCACACATATTTGGTATCCCCATGCACGGGAGAAGTGGAAGAACGTGAAAGGAGATGAATTTTTGCCGTGGTCTATACCGTGTGTGACAAATACTAGCCTAAACTGACGCATTTGCTAAAAAAGTGCTGATTTTATTTTGGTCCATCTTATTCAATAAACTTTCAGAAGAAAACTGGACTTGCTAAAAATATGATAAACCCCTTGAAGGAAACCTTGTGGGGTCTACTTGTGTGAATGAAGTCATTTATGGGGTGTTTCTAATGTTTCAGCAGCATTAGGCCCCCCAGAAAACAGTACGCGGCTATAAAATCAAATGCAAAATTCCTGGACCGAAAAGGCCAAAAAGCCTCCTTTTATGCCAAGCCCTGGCACATGCCCGCACAGTGAATAAGGCACACATATTTGGTATCCCCATGCACGGGAGAAGTGGAAGAACATGAAAGGAGATGAATTTTGGCCGTGGACTATACCGTGTGTGAAAAATACTAGCCTAAACTGACGCATTTGCTAAAAAAGTCCTGATTTTATTTTGTTCCATCTTATTCAAGAAACTTTCAGAAGAAAACTGGACTTGCTAAAAATATGATAAACCCCTTGAAGGAAAACTTGTGGGGTCTACTTGTGTGAATGAAGTCATTTATGGGGTGATTCTAATGTTTCAGCAGCATTAAGACCCCCAGAAAACAGTATACGGCTATAAAATAAAATGCAAAATTCCTGGACCGAAAAGGCCAAAAAGCCTCCTTTTATGCCAAGCCCTGGTACATGCCCGCACAGCGAATAAGGCACACATATTTGGTATCCCCATGCACGGGAGAAGTGGAAGAACGTGAAAGGAGATGAATTTTGGCCGTGGTCCATACCGTGTGTGAAAAATGCTAGCATAAACTGGCGCAATTGCTAAATTCTTGCATTTTTTTCCAATTTTGCCCACTTTAGAGAAAAAAATAAAAATGATATATACTGACAAATGCCACTAAAACAAAGCCCTATCTGTCCTTTAAAAAGAGTGTAAAATTCAAAGATGAACTTTATTCACCTGCAGAGTTATAGTCATCTAAAGAAGCGCATAGCAAAATTGTGAAATTTGCTCTGGTCATTTAGCTGTAAAACAGCCTAGTCCTTAACCGGTTAAGGGAAAATTCGGCGAGGTGAATGAATGAGACCCAATCATATTGACAGTCAGAGATAAAACACCTTAAATATTGTTCTAGAGACTGACTAGTCCTCTCAGTTTGGCCATTAGTTTCAGGATGGAAGGCAGAGGAGAAGGACAGATCAATCTCCAACTTTTTACAGAAGGCTCTCCAAAACAATGAAACAAATTGTACCCCTCTGTCCGAAACAATATTGACAGGGACCCCATGGAGATGCAGGATGTGTTTGACAAACAAGGTAGCTAACGTCTTAGCATTGGGTAGTTTCTTGAGGGGCACAAAGTGGCACATCTTACTGAAGCAGTCTACTACAACCCACACCACCGACTTGCCTTGAGATGGAGGCAAATCGGTGATAAAATCCATGGAGATATGGGTCCAAGGTCTCTGGGGAATGGGCAAAGAACGTAGTAAGCCCGCTGGTCGGGACCTGGGAGTCTTGGAACTGGCACAAACCTCACAAGTGGCGACGTAGGCCTTAACGTCTTTAGGCAACCCAGGCCACCAATAGTTTCTGGCAATGAGGTGTTTGGTACCCAGGATGCCTGGATGACCAGATAGTGCGGAGTCATGATTTTCCCTAAGTACCCTTAGCCGGAATTGCAGGGGAACAAACAACTTGTTCTCAGGAAGTTTCCCGGGAGCTGAACCTTGATCAGCCGCAATTTCAGAGGCTAAATCTGAATCAATAGAAGAAACGACTATACCAGGAGGCAAAATACAAGCAGGATCTTCCTCCGAAGGAGGGCTGGCCATGAAGCTACGCGACAGTGCATCGGCCTTAATATTTTTAGACCCAGCCCAATAGGTAACCAAAAAGTTGAATCTGGTAAAAAATAGCGCCCATCGAGCTTGTCTCGGGTTTAGCCTCTGGGCAGATTCTAGGAAAACCAGATTCTTGTGGTCGGTAAGGACCGTTAACTGGTGCCTAGCCCCCTCCAGGAAGTGGCGCCACTCTTCAAATGCCCATTTAATGGCTAAGAGTTCGCGGTTGCCAATATCATAGTTACTCTCAGTGGGCGAAAACTTCCTGGAGAAGTAGGCACAGGGACGGAGATGGGTGAGGGACCTGGGACAAGACAGCCCCCACTCCCACCTCGGATGCGTCAACCTCCACGATAAATGGCTCCATTTGGTTGGGCTGGACCAGCACTGGGGCCGAGATAAAGCACTTCTTAAGAAACTCAAAAGCCTGGACAGGCTCAGGAGGCCAGAGGAGGAGATCAGCACCTTTGCGAGTGAGGTCCGTAAGAGGCTTAGCGATGACCGAGAAGTCAGCAATAAATCTCCTGTAATAATTAGCGAACCCCAAGAAACACTGTAACGCCTTCAGGGAGGCAGGTTGGACCCATTCCGCCACAGCCTGGACCTTGGCGGGGTCCATGCGGAATTCATGAGGAGTGAGGATTTGACCCAAAAATGGTATCTCTTGCACCCCAAACACACATTTTTCGGTCTTAGCAAACAGTTTGTTTTCCCGAAGGACCTGGAGCACCTTCCTGACATGCTCAATGTGGGAGGACAAGTCCTTGGAAAACACAAGTATGTCATCAAGGTACACTACAAGAAATACCCCCAGGTAATCTCTTAAAATCTCATTTATGAAATTCTGGAAGACCGCGGGGGCATTACACAACCCAAAGGGCATGACGAGGTATTCGAAATGACCTTCGGGCGTGTTAAATGCAGTCTTCCACTCATCCCCCTCTTTGATGCGGATAAGGTTATACGCCCCCCGTAGATCAAACTTAGAGAACCATTGGGCCCCCTGGACTTGATTAAAGAGATCAGGAATCAAAGGAAGGGGATACTGGTTCCTTACAGTGACCTTATTCAAGTTACGGTAGTCAATGCATGGCCTAAGACCACCATCCTTCTTCCCTACGAAGAAGAAGCCAGCACCTACCGGAGAAGTAGAGGGGCGAATGTAACCCTTGGCCAGGCATTCCTGGATATTTTCCTCTCATGGCTTCATGTTCGGGACAAGAAAGGTTAAATATCCTACCCTTAGGGAGCTTAGCTCCTGGTACCAAATCGATAGCGCAATCGTATTCTCTATGAGGAGGTAACACTTCGGAGGCCTCCTTAGAGAAAACATAGGCGAAGTCCTGAACAAACTCAGGTAGCGTGTTCACCTCCTCAGGGGGAGAAATAAAATTAACAGAAAAACATGACGTCAAGCATTCATTACCCCATTTGGTAAGCTCCCCAGTATTCCAGTCAAACGTGGGATTATGCAACTGCAACCAGGGAAGGCCTAAAACCAAATCGGACGATAATCCCTGCATCAACAGTACAGAGCACTGCTCCAAATGCATGGAGCCAACAAGGAGTTCAAAAACAGGGGTATGCTGAGTAAAATAACCTTTAGCAAGAGGAGTGGAGTCGATACCCACTACCGGGACAGGTTTAAGCAAATCAATCAAAGGCATAGCTAGAGACATAGCAAATTCCACAGACATGATATTAGCAGAAGACCTTGAATCCACGAAGGCACTGCCGGTAGCAGACCTTACCACCAAAAGAGACCTGAAAGGGAAGCAAGATTTTATTACGTTTCATATTTACGGGAAATACCTGTGCGCCCAAGTGACCTCCCCGATGATCACTTAGGCGCGGAAGTTTTCCGGCTGCTTGTTCTTACGCCTAGGACAGGTGTTCACTTGATGTTTGTCATCCCCACAATAGAAGCAGAAACCATTCTTCCTGCGGAACTCTCTACGTTGTCGGGGGGACACGGAGGCCCCGAGTGTAATGGCAGGAAGGAGGTGAAGGGAACAAGTGAGCCCTAATCTACCCACCGCCCTGTCCCTGCCTACTTGCAACGACCCGCCCTAGGCGACGGGGTACAACTTGGCGGCGGTCCCTACGCTGTCTAAGTGCAAGGGAGACAAACAGGGAACACGCAAGGGAATACAGTAGCCCACGGAACGCCACGAGGAAACGGAGCGGGGAATGAGCCAGTCAGGATCAGGAAGTAGTGGAGTATACAAATGGGAGCACGGAGCAGAAGCAAGCCAGGGGTAGAGCAACGCAGGATAAACGGAACTGAAGCAAGGCAGAAGCACGGCAGAAGCATCCTGGAGCAAGGCAGCAGTGGGGCCAGGAATCCAAGAAGAATAACAAGCAAGGAGGAAGAGAAAACGGCAGGTATAAATGGACAGGGGGCGGAGCTAACTCTGACTGACCAGGCCGCGATAGGCTCTCCCACTCCTGAGCCTGCCACCCTGATTGGTGGGAGCAGGTGTCAGTCTAGAGGTCTGGCCTCAGGTGTCGACTGATTAATCCTGGGAGTATACCCAGACGTAGTGCCTGGCAGATCCTTTACAGTACTCCCCCTTTTATGAGGGGCCACCGGACCCTTGCTAAGAGGACCCGGTTTAGTGGGGAAGAGAAGGTGGAACCTCCTTATCAATACCCCAGCGTGAACATCTCGAGCAGGTACCCAAGTCCTCTCCTCCGGCCCGTATCCTCTCCAATGGACCAGGTACTGGAGGGAGCCCTGGATCATCCTACTGTCCACAATCTTGGCCACCTCGAATTCCACCCCCTCAGGGGTGAGAACGGGAACAGGAGGTTTCCTCGAGGGGGACCAGGACGGGGAGCAGCGTTTCAGGAGGGAGGCATGGAAGACGTCGTGTATGCAAAAGGATGGGGGCAGCTCCAGACGGAAGGATACAGGGTTGAGGACTTCAATGACCTTATAAGGTCCAATAAATCGGGGAGCAAACTTCCTGGACGGGACCTTAAGGCGCAAGTTCCTCGACGACAACCACACCAGATCCCCGACGACAAACCGGGGGTTAGCAGAACGTCTACTATCAGCCTAAATCTTTTGTGCGCTCTGGGACGCCTCTAGGTTCTTCTGAACCTGGGCCCAGACTGTGCACAGTTCCTGATGAACGTCCTCTACCTCGGGATTATTGGAACAACCAGGGGAAACAGAGGAGAACCTAGGATTAAACCCGAAATTACAGAAAAACGGGGAGACCCCTGACGAGTTACTGACCCGGTTATTCAGGGAAAATTCGGCGAGGGGAAGGAATGAGACCCAATCAAATTGACAGTCAGAAATGAAACACCTTAAATATTGTTCCAGGGATTGGTTAGTCCTTTCCGTTTGGCCATTAGTTTCGGGATGGAAGGCGGAGGAGAAGGATAGATCAATCTCCAACTTTTTACAAAAAGCTCTCCAAAATAAGGAAACAAATTGTACCCCTCTGTCCGAAACTATATTGACCGGGGCCCCGTGGAGACGCAGAATGTGTTTCACAAACAAAGAAGCTAACGTCTTGGCGTTAGGTAGTTTCTTAAGGGGCACAAAGTGGCACATCTTGCTGAAGCGGTCTACTACCACCCACACCACCGACTTGCCCTGAGATGGAGGCAAATCGTGATAAAATCCATGGAGATATGGGTCCAAGGTCTCTGGGGAATGGGCAAGGAACGTAGTAAGCCCGCAGGTCGGGACCTAGGGGTCTTGGACCTAGCACAGACCTCACAAGCGGCGACGTAAGCCCTAACGTCTTTAGGCAACCCAGGCCACCAATAGTTTCTGGTAATGAGGAGTTTGGTACCCAAGATGCCAGGATGACCAGATAGAGCGGAGTCATGGTTTTCCCTGAGTACCCTTAGCCGGTATTGCAGGGGGACAAACAGTTTGTCCCCAGGGAGGTTCCCGGGAGCTGAACCTTGATCAGCCGCGATGTCAGAGGCTAAGTCAGAATCAGTGGCAGAAACAATTATACCAGGGGGTAAAATACAAGAAGGATCCTTCTCAGAAGGAGGATTAGCCATGAAACTACGTGACAGTGCATCAGCCTTAATATTTTTGGACCCAGCCCTATAGGTAACCAAAAAATTAAATCTGGTAAAGAAGAGTGCCCAACGAGCTTGTCTAGGATTAAGCCTCCGGGCAGATTCTAGGAAAACCAGATTCTTGTGGTCAGTAAGGACCGTTACCTGGTGTCTGGCCCCCTCCAAGAAGTGACGCCACTCTTCAAAAGCCCATTTAATGGCTAAAAGTTTGTGGTTGCCAATATCATAGTTACACTCCGTGGGCGAAAACTTCCTAGAGAAGTAAGCACAGGGGCGGAGATGGGTGAGGGAGCTGGTACCCTGGGACAAGACGGCCCCCACTCCCACCTCGGACGCGTCAACCTCCACAATAAATGGCTCCCTTTGGTTGGGCTGAACCAGCACGGGGGCCGAGATAAAGCACTTCTTGAGGGTCTCAAAAGCCTGGACGGCCTCAGGGGGCCAATGGAGGACATCAGCACCCTTGCGAGTGAGGTCCGTAAGAGGCTTAGCGACAACCGAGAAGTTGGCAATAAATCTCCTGTAATAGTTAGCGAACCCCAAAAAACACTGTAGCGCCTTCAGGGAGGCAGGTGGGACCCATTCCGCCACAGCCTGAACCTTGGCAGGGTCCATGCGGAATTCATGAGGAGTGAGGATTTGACCTAAAAATGGTATCTCCTGTACCCCAAACACACATTTTTCGGTCTTCGCAAACAGATTATTATCCCGAAGGACCTGGAGGACCTTCCTGACATGCTCCACGTGCGAGGACCAGTCCTTGGAAAACACCAGTATGTCATCAAGGTACACTACAAGAAAATTACCCAGGTAATCTCTCAGAATTTCATTAATAAAATTCTGGAAGACGGCAGGGGCATTACACAACCCAAAGGGCATGACTAGGTATTCGAAATGACCTTCGGGCGTGTTGAACGCAGTTTTCCACTCATCCCCCTCTTTGATGCGGATAAGGTTATATGCCCCCCGTAGATCGAACTTAGAGAACCATTGGGCCCCCTGAACCTGATTAAAAAGATCCGGAATCAAAGGAATGGGATACTGGTTCCTTACTGTGACCTTATTCAAGTTCCGATAATCAATGCACGGCCTAAGACCACCATCCTTCTTCCCCACGAAAAAGAAGCCAGCACCTACAGGAGAAGTCGAGGGGCGAATGAAACCCTTGGCCAGGCATTCTTGGATATACTCCCTCATAGCTTTACGTTCAGGACATGAAAGATTAAATATCCTCCCCTTAGGAAGCTTGGCACCAGGCACCAAATCGATGGCGCAATCGTAATCTCTATGAGGGGGCAACACCTCGGAGGCCTCCTTAGAAAACACATCAGCGAAGTCCTGAACAAACTCAGGAAGCGAGTTTACCTCCTCCCGGGGAGAAATAGAGTTAACAGAAAGACATGACATCAGGCAATCACTACCCCATTTGGTGAGATCCCCAGTATTCCAATCAAACGTGGGATTATGCAGCTGCAACCAGGGAAGACCTAATACCAGATCGGACGATAATCCCTGCATCACCAGTACAGAGCACTGCTCCAAATGCATGGAGCCAACCAGGAGTTCAAAAACAGGAGTATGCTGAGTAAAATAACCATTAGCAAGAGGAGTGGAGTCGATACCCACTACCGGGATAGGATAAGGTAAATCAATAAAAGGCATTTTTAGAGACATAGCAAATTCCACAGACATGATATTAGCAGATGAGCCAGAATCCACGAAGGCACTGCCAGTGGCAGACCAGCCAGCAAACGAGACCTGAAAGGGAAGCAAAATCTTATTGCGTTTAGTATTAACGGGAAATACCTGTGCGCCCAAGTGACCTCCCCGATGATCACTTAGGCGCGGAAGTTTTCCGGCTGCTTATTCTTGCGCCTGGGACAGGTGTTCAGTAGATGCTTGTCGTCCCCACAATAGAAGCAGAGACCATTCTTCCTGCGAAACTCTCTACGTTGTCGAGGGGACATGGAGGCCCCGAGTTGCATAGGTACCTCCGAGTCCTCCGTGGAAGAGCGAGGTGACGGGACCTCGGGGGGAATCGCAGGGCAGTCAGAGGGGAAAACATTGAAACGTTCAAGCTGACGTTCCCTGAGACGTCGGTCAAGTCATACTGCTAGGGCCATAACCTGGTCTAGGGAGTCAGAAGAGGGGTAGCTAACCAGCAGATCCTTCAGGGCGTCAGATAATCCTAACCTAAACTGGCACTTTAGGGCCGGGTCGTTCCACCGAGAAGCTACGCACCACTTTCTAAAATCAGAACAGTATTCCTCAACAGGTCTCCCACCCTGACGTAAGGTCACCAGCTGACTCTCGGCTAAGGCAGTCCTGTCAGTCTCGTCGTAAATGAGACCGAGGGCAGAGAAAAACCGATCAACGGAGGAAATTTCAGGGGCGTCAGGAGCCAAGGAGAAGGCCCACTCTTGGGGCCCTTCCTGGAGTCGGGATATAATGATACCCACCCGCTGGTTCTCGGAACCTGAGGAGTGAGGTCTTAGGCAGAAATAAAGTCTGCAACTCTCCCGGAAGGAGAGAAAAGTCTTACGGTCCCCTGAGAACCGGTCAGGTAACTTGAGGTTGGGTTCTAAAGGTGAGGTGAGGGGTACTGCAAAGGCAGCGTCAGACTGATTGACCCTCTGAGCCAGGGCCTGGACCTGTAGGGAGAGGCCCTGCATCTGCTGTGTCGGGGTCTCAAGGGGGTCCATGATAGCGTCAGCGTAGAAGAAATGGTAGACTAGGTAAGGGCTTGTTATTATGTAATGGCAGGAAGGAGGTGAAGGGAACAAGTGAGCCCTAATCTACCCACCGCCCTGTCCCTGCCTACTTGCAACGACCCGCCCTAGGCGACGGGGTACAACTTGGCGGCGGTCCCTACGCTGTCTAAGTGCAAGGGAGACAAACAGGGAACACGCAAGGGAATACAGTAGCCCACGGAACGCCGCGAGGAAACGGAGCGGTGAATGAGCCAGTCAGGATCAGGAAGTAGTGGAGTATACAAACGGGAGCACGGAGCAGAAGCAAGCCAGGGGTAGAGCAACGCAGGATAAACGGAACTGAAGCAAGGCAGAAGCACGGCAGAAGCAGGCTGGAGCAAGGCAGCAGTGGGGCCAGGAATCCAAGAAGAATAACAAGCAAGGAGGAAGAGAAAACGGCAGGTATAAATGGACAGGGGGCGGAGCTAACTCTGACTGACCAGGCCGCGATAGGCTCTCCCACTCCTGAGCCTGCCACCCTGATTGGTGGGAGCAGGTGTCAGTCTAGAGGTCTGGCCTCAGGTGTCGACTGATTAATACTGGGAGTATACCCAGACGTAGTGCCTGGCAGATCCTTTACACCGAGTTGCATAGGTACCTCCGAGTCTTCCGTGGAAGAGCGAAGCAACGGGACCTCGGGAGGCATCATGGGGGAGTCAGAGGGGTAAACACAAAACCGTTCAAGTTGTCGTTCTCTGAGACGTCGGTCAAGTCGTACCACTAAAGCCATAACCTGGTCTAAGGAGTCAGAACAGGGATAGCTAACTAGCAGGTCTTTCAGGGCGTTCGACAGACCCAACCTAAACTGGCACCTTAAGGCAGGGTCATTCCACCGAGAAGCTACGCACCACTTCCTAAAGTCAGAGCAATACTCCTCCACTAGTCTCTTACCCTGACGTAAGGTCACCAGCTGACTCTCGGCAAAGGCAGTCCTGTCAGTCTCGTCATAAATGAGTCCGAGAGCAAAAAAGAAACGGTCAACGGAGGAAAGTTCAGGGGCGTCAGGAGCCAGGGAGAAGGCCCATTCTTGGGGCCCTTCCTGCAGCCAGGACATAATTATACCCACCCGCTGGCTCTCAGAACCTGAGGAGTGGGGCTTTAAGTGAAAGTAGAGCTTACAACTCTCCCGAAAGGAGAGAAAAGTCCTCCGGTCCCCTGAGAACCGGTCAGGCAACTTGAGGAGGGGTTCAAGAGGTGAGGTGAGGGGTACTACCATGGCAGCGTCAGGCTGGTTGACCCTCTGAGCCAGGGCCTGGACCTGTAGGGAGAGACCCTGCATTTGCTGAGCCAGGGTCTCAAAGGGGTTCATAATAGAGTGAGTGACCAGGGTAGCCTAGGTATATGGGCTTGTGATTATGTAATGACAGGGGGGTAGGGAAACAGACAGTGAGCCCTAATCTACCCACCACTCGGTGCCTGCCTACTTGCAACGACCCGCCCTAGGCGACGGGGTACAACTGGGCGACGGTCCCTACGCTCAGTAGGTGCACGACAGACAAACAGACAAGGGGACACAAGCAAAGGGAAATGGGGCAGTTGCCCACGGCAACACCGTGAGCAACAAGAGAGGTGAACGAGCCGAGTCAAACCAGGAATGTACGAGGTACCAAACACAGAGCATGAGAGTAGTCAGTAAGCCGGGGTCAGTATGAAGAAAGGTCAAATAGCTAGGAGCTGCAGCAAGGCCAGGAAACCACACGAGAAGAATCACAAGCAAAGGAGGAACAGGAAAGGCAGGTATAAATAGACAGAGGGCGGGAGCTAGCTCCGTCTGGCCAGGCTGCGATAGGCTCTCCCACTCCTAAGCCTGCCATCCTGAGTGGTGGAAGATGGAGTCAGTCTCAGAGACATAGAACCAGGTGCAGACTGATTACCCATGGGCGTATACACAGAAGTTGTGCCTGGCAGATCCTTTACATAGGGGTTGGGGTTAGGGTTTTGCTGCGGGTTTTTATGCGATTTTTAAGTAAATTCTTGTTTTACTCCGCATGCATTTCTGATGCGGTTTTTGATGCGGGTTTTGTGGCGATTTTTTATGCGCTTTTTAAACAAATTCTTTGTTTTTAGGATTAGGGGTTGGGGTTGGGGTTTGGGTTTTGCTGCGGTTTTTTATGCGATTTTTTATGCGATTTTTGATGCGATTTTTAAGTAAATTCTTATTTTACTCCGCATGCATTTCTGATGCGGTTTTTGATGCGGGTTTTGCTGCAATTTTTTATGAGATTTTTAAACAAATTCTTTGTTTTTAGGTTTAGGGTTAGGGGTTGGGGTTGGGGATAGGGTTAGGGGTTAGGGTATGTGCACACACACTAATTACGTCCGTAATTGACGGACGTATTTCGGCCGCAAGTAGTGGACCGAACACAGTGCAGGGAGCCGGGCTCCTAGCATCATACTTATGTACGATGCTAGGAGTCCCTGCCTCTCCGTGGAACTACTGTCCCGTAATGAAAACATGATTACAGTACGGGACAGTTGTCCTGCAGAGAGGCAGGGACTCCTAGCATCGTATATAACTATGATGCTAGGAGCCCGGCTCCCTGCACTGTGTTCGGTCCGGGACTTGCGGCCGAAATACGTCCGTCAAGTACGGACGTAATTAGTGTGTGTGCACATACCCTTAGGGTTTTGCTGCGGTTTCTGATGCGATTTTAAACAAATTCTTTGCTTTTAGGGTTAGGGTTGGGGTTGGGGTTGGAGTTGGGGTTGGGGGCTAGGATTGGGGTTAGGGTTGGGGTTGGTATTAGGGTTAGGGTTAGGGTCGGGGGTTGTGGTTAGGGTTAGGATTAGGGGTTAGGGTTTTGCTGCGGTTTTTGATGCGATTTTTAAACAAATTCTTTGTTTTTAGGGTTAGGGTTAGGGGTTGGGGTTGTTGTTAGGGTTAGGGTTAGGAGTTAGGGTTAGGGTTTTGCTGTGGTTTTTAATGCGATTTTAAAACAAATTCTTTGCTTTTAGGGTTAGGGTTGGGGTTGGGGTTAGGGTTTGGGTTAGGAGTTGTGGTTGGGGTTGGGGTTAGGGTTAGGGTTAGGGTTGGGGTTGGGGTTGAGGTTAGAGTTAGGGTTAGGGGTTGGGGTTAGGGTTTTGCAGCGGTTTCTGATGCGATTTTAAACAAATTCTTTGCTTGTAGGGTTAGGGTTGGGGTTAGGGTTTGGGTTAGGAGTTGTGGTTGGGGTTAGGGTTAGGGTTAGGGGTTGGGGTTGTGGTTAGGGTTAGGGTTTTGCTGCGGTTTCTGATGCGATTTTAAACAAATTCTTTACTTTTATGGTTAGGGTTAGGATTAGGGTTAGGGTTGGGGTTGAGGGTTGGGGTTGGGTTTGGAGGTTGGGGTTAGGGTTAAGGGTTAGGGGTTGGGGTTTGGGTTGGGGTTAGAATTAGGGTTAGGGTTAGAGTTAGGGGTTGGGGTTGTGGTTAGGGTTAGGATTAGGGGTTAGGGTTAAGGGTTTGCTGCGGTTTTTGATGCGATTTTTAAACAAATTCTTTGATTTTAAAGTTAGGGGTTTGGGTTTCGGTTAGGGTTAGGCTTAGGGTTAGGGGTTAGGGTTAGGGTTTTGCTGCCGTTTTTGATGCGATTTTTAAACAAATTCTTTGTGTTTAGGATTAGGGGTTGGGGTTGGGGTAAGGGTTAGGGGTTAGGGTTTTGCTGCGGTTTTTGATGCGATTTTTGATGCGATTTTTGATGCGATTTTTGATGCGATTTTTAAGTAAATTCTTGTTTTACTCCGCATGCGTTTCTGATGCGGTTTTTGATGCGGGTTTTGCTGCGATTTTTTATGCGATTTTTAAACAAATTCTTTGTTTTGTAGTGGGTCTGCACCACATGCGTTTTTGATGCGATTTTTGATGTGATTTTTGATGCGATTTTTAAGTAAATTCTTGTTTTACACTGCATGCGTTTCTGATGCAATTTTTGATGCGTTTTTTAATGCGTTTTCTAGGGTTAGGGGTTGGGGTTGGGGTTGTGGTTAGGGTTAGGATTAGGGGCTAGGGTTAGGGTTTTGCTGCGGTTTTTGATGCGATTTTTAAACAAATTCTTTGTTTTTAGGGTTAGGGTTAGGGGTTGGGGTTGGGGTTGTTGTTAGGGTTAGGAGTTAGGGTTTTGCTGTGGTTTTTGATGCGATTTTAAAACAAATTCTTTGCTTTTAGAGTTAGGGTTAGGGGTTGGGGTTGGGGTTGGGGTTAGGGTTAGGATTAGGGGTTAGGGTTAGGGTTTTGCTGCAGTTTTTGATGCGATTTTTAAACAAATGCTTTGTTTTTAGGGTTAGGGGTTAGGGGTTAGGGTTAGGGGTTTTCTGCAGTTTCTGATGCGATTTTAAACAAATTCTTTACTTTTAGGGTTAGGATTAGGGTTAGGGTTGGGGTTGGGTGTTGGGGTTGGGTTTGGGGGTTGGGGTTGGGGTTAAGGGTTAGGGGTTGGGGTTTGGGTTGGGGTTAGAATTAGGGTTAGGGGTTGTGGTTAGGGTTAGGATTAGGGGTTAGGGTTAAGGGTTTACTGCGGTTTTTGATGCGATTTTTAAACAAATTCTTTGTTTTTAGGGTTAGGGGTTGGGGTTGGGGTTAGGGTTTTGCTGCGGTTTTTGATGCGATTTTTAAACAAATTCTTTGTTTTTAGGACTAGGGGTTGGGGTTGGGGTTTTGCTACAGTTTTTGCTACGATGTTTGATGCGATTTTTGATGCGATTTTTAAGTAAATTTTTGTTTTACTCCGCATGCGTTTCTGATGCGGTTTTTGATGCAGGTTTTGCTGTGATTTTTTATGCCATTTTTAAACAAATTCTTTGTTTTTAAGTTTAGGGTTAGGGGTTGGGGTTGGGGATAGGGTTAGGGGTTAGGGTTTTGCTGCGGTTTTTGATGCGATTTTAAACATATTCTTTGTTTTGTAGTGGGTCTGCACCACATGCGTTTCTGATGCAATTTTTGATGCGTTTTTTAATGCGTTTTCTAGGGTTAGGGGTTGGGGTTGGGGTTGTGGTTAGGGTTAGGATTAGGGGCTAGGGTTAGGGTTTTGCTGTGGTTTTTGATGCGATTTTAAAACAAATTCTTTGCTTTTAGAGTTAGGGTTAGGGGTTGGGGTTAGGGTTTTGCTGCGGTTTCTGATGCGATTTTAAACAAATTCTTTGCTTTTAGGGTTAGGGTTGGGGTTGGGGTTAGGGTTTGGGTTAGGAGTTGTGGTTGGGGTTGGGGTTGGGGTTAGGGTTAGGGTTGGGGTTGGGGTTAAGGTTAGGGTTAGGGTTAGGGGTTGGGGTTGTGGTTAGGGTTAGGGTTTTGCTGCGGTTTCTGATGCGATTTTTAAACAAATTCTTTGATTTTTAAAGTTAGGGGTTTGGGTTGGGGTTAGGGTTAGGCTTAGGGTTAGGGGTTAGGGTTAGGGTTTTGCTGCCGTTTTTGATGCGATTTTTAACCAAATTCTTTGTGTTTAGGATTAGGGGTTGGGGTTGGGGTTAGGGTTAGGGGTTAGGGTTTTGCTGCAGTTTTTGATGCGATTTTTTATGCGATTTTTAAACAAATTCTTTGTTTTGTAGTGGGTCTGCACCACATGCTTTTTTGATGCAATTTTTGATGTGATTTTTGAAGCGATTTTTAAGTAAATTCTTGTATTACACTGCATGCGTTTCTGATGCGATTTTTTATGCGTTTTTTTATGTGTTTTCTAGGGTTAGGGGCTTGTGGTTAGGGTTAGGATTAGGGGTTAGGGTTAGGGTTTTGCTGTGTTTTTTGATGCGATTTTTAAACAAATTCTTTGTTTTTAGGGTTAGGGTTAGGGGTTGGGGTAGGGGTTTTTGTTAGGGTTAGGGTTAGGAGTTAGGGTTAGGGTTTTGCTGTGGGTTTTGATGCGATTTTAAACAAATTCTTTGCTTTTAGGGTTAGGGTTGGGGTTGGGGTTGGGGTTGGTATTAGGGTTAGGGTTAGGGTCGGGGTTGTGGTTAGGGTTAGGATTAGGGGTTAGGGTTTTGCTGCGGTTTCTGATGCGATTTTAAAAAAATTCTTTGTTTTTAGGGTTAGGGGTTGGGGTTGGGGTTAGGGTTAAGATTAGGGTTAGGGGTTAGGGTTTTGCTGCGGTTTTTGATGCGATTTTAAACAAATTCTTTGTTTTGTCGTGGGTCTGCACTACATGCATTTTTGATGCGATTTTTGATGTGATTTTTGATGCGATTTTTAAGTGAATTCTTGTATTACACTGCATGCGTTTCTGATGCGATTTTTGATGCGTTTTTAATGTGTTTTCTAGGGTTAGGGGTTGGGGTTGTGGTTAGGGTTAGGATTAGGGGTTAGGGTTTTGCTGCGGTTTTTGATGCGATTTTTAAACAAATTCTTTGTTTTTAGGGTTAGGGGTTGGGGATGGGGTTAGGGTTAGGGTTTTGCTGCGGTTTCTGATGCGATTTTAAACAAATTCTTTGCTTTTACGGTTAGGGTTAGAGTTGGGGTTGGGGGTTGGGGTTGGGGTTAGGGTTTGGGTTAGGGGTTGTGGTTGGGGTTGGGGTTAGGGTTGGGGTTGGGGTTAGGGGTTGGGGTTGTGGTTAGGGTTAGGATTAGGGGTTAAGGTTAGGGTTTTGCTGCAGTTTTTGATGCGATTTTTAAACAAATGCTTTGTTTTTAGGGTTAGGGGTTAGGGGTTAGGGTTAGGGGTTTTCTGCAGTTTCTGATGCGATTTTAAACAAATTCTTTACTTTTAGGGTTAGGGTTAGGATTAGGGTTAGGGTTGGGGTTGGGGTTGGGGTTAAGGGTTAGAGTTGGGGTTAAATTAGGTTTAGGGGTTGTGGTTAGGGTTAGGATTAGGGGTTAGGGTTAAGGATTTACTGCGGTTTTTGATGCGATTTTTAAACAAATTCTTTGTTTTTAGGGTTAGGGGTTGGGGTTGGGGTTAGGGTTAGGGGTGTGGGTTAGGGTTTTGCTGCGGTTTTTGATGCGATTTTTAAACAAATTCTTTGTTTTTAGGACTAGGGGTTGGGGTTGGGGTTAGAGTTTTGCTACAGTTGTTGCTGCGATTTTTGATGCGATTTTTAAGTAAATTCTTGTTTTACTCCGCATGCGTTTCTGATGCGGTTTTTGATGCAGGTTTTGCTGTGATTTTTTATGCCATTTTTAAACAAATTCTTTGTTTTTAGGTTTAGGGTTAGGGGTTGGGGTTGGGGATAGGGTTAGGGTTAGGGTTAGGGGTTAGGGTTTTGCTGCGGTTTTTGATGCGATTTTAAACATATTCTTTGTTTTGTAGTGGGTCTGCACCACATGCGTTTTTGATGCGATTTTTGATGTGATTTTTGATGCGATTTCTAGGGTTAGGGGTTGGGGTTGGGGTTGTGGTTAGGGTTAGGATTAGGGGTTAGGGTTAGGGTTTTGCTGCGGTTTTTGATGCAATTTTTAAACAAATTCTTTGTTTTTAGGGTTAGGGTTAGGGGTTGGGGTTGTTGTTAGGGTTAGGGTTAGGAGTTAGGGTTAGGGTTTTGCTGTGGTTTTTAATGCGATTTTAAAACAAATTCTTTGCTTTTAGGGTTAGGGTTGGGGTTGGGGTTAGGGTTTGGGTTAGGAGTTGTGGTTGGGGTTGGGGTTAGGGTTAGGGTTAGGGTTGGGGTTGGGGTTGAGGTTAGAGTTAGGGTTAGGGGTTGGGGTTAGGGTTTTGCTGCGGTTTCTGATGCGATTTTAAACAAATTCTTTGCTTGTAGGGTTAGGGTTGGGGTTAGGGTTTGGGTTAGGAGTTGTGGTTGGGGTTAGGGTTAGGGTTAGGGGTTGGGGTTGTGGTTAGGGTTAGGAGTTAGGGTTTTGCTGTGGTTTTTGATGCGATTTTAAAACAAATTCTTTGCTTTTAGAGTTAGGGTTAGGGGTTGGGGTTGGGGTTAGGGTTAGGATTAGGGGTTAGGGTTAGGGTTTTGCTGCAGTTTTTGATGCGATTTTTAAACAAATTCTTTGTTTTCAGGGTTAGGGGTTGGGGTTGGGGTTAGGGTAGGGGTGTGGGTTAGGGTTTTGCTGCGGTTTTTGATGCGATTTTTAAACAAATTCTTTGTTTTTAGGACTAGGGGTTGGGGTTGGGGTTAGAATTTTGCTACAGTTGTTGCTGCGATTTTTGATGCGATTTTTAAGTAAATTCTTGTTTCACTCCGCATGCGTTTCTGATGCGGTTTTTGATGCAGGTTTTGCTGTCATTTTTTATGCAATTTTTAAACAAATTCTTTGTTTTTAGGTTTAGGGTTAGGGGTTGGGGATAGGGTTAGGGTTAGGGTTAGGGGTTAGGGTTTTGCTGCGGTTTTTGATGCGATTTTAAACATATTCTTTGTTTTGTAGTGGGTCTGCACCACATGCGTTTTTGATGCGATTTTTGATGTGATTTTTGATGCGATTTCTAGGGTTAGGGGTTGGGGTTGGGGTTGTGGTTAGGGTTAGGATTAGGGGTTAGGGTTAGGGTTTTGCTGCGGTTTTTGATGCTATTTTTAAACAAATTCTTTGTTTTTAGGGTTAGGGTTAGGGGTTGGGGTTGTTGTTAGGGTTAGGGTTAGGAGTTAGGGTTAGGGTTTTGCTGTGGTTTTTAATGCGATTTTAAAACAAATTCTTTGCTTTTAGGGTTAGGGTTGGGGTTGAGGTTAGGGTTTGGGTTAGGAGTTGTGGTTGGGGTTGGGGTTAGGGTTAGTGTTGGGGTTGGGGTTGAGGTTAGAGTTAGGGTTAGGGGTTGGGGTTAGGGTTTTGCTGCGGTTTCTGATGCGATTTTAAACAAATTCTTTGCTTGTAGGGTTAGGGTTGGGGTTAGGGTTTGGGTTAGGAGTTGTGGTTGGGGTTAGGGTTAGGGTTAGGGTTAGGGGTTGGGGTTGTGGTTAGGGTTAGGGTTTTGCTGCGGTTTCTGATGCGATTTTAAACAAATTCTTTACTTTTATGGTTAGGGTTAGGATTAGGGTTAGGGTTGGGGTTGAGGGTTGGGGTTGGGTTTGGAGGTTGGGGTTAGGGTTAAGGGTTAGGGGTTGGGGTTTGGGTTGGGGTTAGAATTAGGGTTAGGGTTAGAGTTAGGGGTTGGGGTTGTGGTTAGGGTTAGGATTAGGGGTTAGGGTTAAGGGTTTGCTGCGGTTTTTGATGCGATTTTTAAACAAATTCTTTGATTTTAAAGTTAGGGGTTTGGGTTGGGGTTAGGGTTAGGCTTAGGGTTAGGGTTAGGGTTTTGCTGCCGTTTTTGATGCGATTTTTAAACAAATTCTTTGTGTTTAGGATTAGGGGTTGGGGTTGGGGTAAGGGTTAGGGGTTAGGGTTTTGCTGCGGTTTTTGATGCGATTTTTGATGCGATTTTTGATGCGATTTTTGATGCGATTTTTAAGTAAATTCTTGTTTTACTCCGCATGCGTTTCTGATGCGGTTTTTGATGCGGGTTTTGCTGCGATTTTTTATGCGATTTTTAAACAAATTCTTTGTTTTGTAGTGGGTCTGCACCACATGCGTTTTTGATGCAATGTTTGATGTGATTTTTGAAGCGATTTTTAAGTAAATTCTTGTATTACACTGCATGCGTTTCTGATGCGATTTTTTATGCGTTTTTTATGCGTTTTCTAGGGTTAGGGGCTTGTGGTTAGGGTTAGGATTGGGGGTTAGAGTTAGGGTTTTGCTGTGGTTTTTGATGCGATTTTTAAACAAATTCTTTGTTTTTAGGGTTAGGGGTTGGGGTTGGGGTTGGGGTTTTTGTTAGGGTTAGGAGTTAGGGTTAGGGTTTTGCTGTGGGTTTTGATGCGATTTTAAAACAAATTCTTTGCTTTTAGGGTTAGGGTTAGGGGTTGGGGTTAGGGTTAGGGTTTTGCTGCGGTTTCTGATGCGATTTTAAACAAATTCTTTGCTTTTAGGGTGAGGGTTAGGGTTGGGGTTGGGGTTAGGGTTTGGGTTAGGGGTTGTGGTTGGGGTTGTGGTTAGGGTTAGGGTTGGGGTTGGGGTTAGGGATAAGGGTTGGGGTTGGGGTTAGGGTTAGCTGTGGGTTTTGCTGTGGGTTTTGATGCGATTTTAAAACAAATTCTTTGCTTTTAGGGTTAGGGTTAGGGGTTGGGGTTAGGGTTAGGGTTTTGCTGCGGTTTTGCTGTGGGGTTTGCTGCGGTTTAGCTGTGGGGTTTGCTGTGGGTTTTGATGCGATTTTAAAACAAATTCTTTGCTTTTAGGGTTAGGGTTGGGGATAGGGTTAGGGTTAGGGTTAGGGGTTAGGGTTTTGCTGCGGTTTCTGATGCGATTTTAAACAAATTCTTTACTTTTATGGTTAGGGTTAGGATTAGGGTTAGGGTTGGGGTTGAGGGTTGGGGTTGGGTTTGGAGGTTGGGGTTAGGGTTAAGGGTTAGGGGTTGGGGTTTGGGTTGGGGTTAGAATTAGGGTTAGGGTTAGAGTTAGGGGTTGGGGTTGTGGTTAGGGTTAGGATTAGGGGTTAGGGTTAAGGGTTTGCTGCGGTTTTTGATGCGATTTTTAAACAAATTCTTTGATTTTAAAGTTAGGGGTTTGGGTTGGGGTTAGGGTTAGGCTTAGGGTTAGGGTTAGGGTTTTGCTGCCGTTTTTGATGCGATTTTTAAACAAATTCTTTGTGTTTAGGATTAGGGGTTGGGGTTGGGGTAAGGGTTAGGGGTTAGGGTTTTGCTGCGGTTTTTGATGCGATTTTTGATGCGATTTTTGATGCGATTTTTGATGCGATTTTTAAGTAAATTCTTGTTTTACTCCGCATGCGTTTCTGATGCGGTTTTTGATGCGGGTTTTGCTGCGATTTTTTATGCGATTTTTAAACAAATTCTTTGTTTTGTAGTGGGTCTGCACCACATGCGTTTTTGATGCAATGTTTGATGTGATTTTTGAAGCGATTTTTAAGTAAATTCTTGTATTACACTGCATGCGTTTCTGATGCGATTTTTTATGCGTTTTTTATGCGTTTTCTAGTGTTAGGGGCTTGTGGTTAGGGTTAGGATTGGGGGTTAGAGTTAGGGTTTTGCTGTGGTTTTTGATGCGATTTTTAAACAAATTCTTTGTTTTTAGGGTTAGGGGTTGGGGTTGGGGTTGGGGTTTTTGTTAGGGTTAGGAGTTAGGGTTAGGGTTTTGCTGTGGGTTTTGATGCAATTTTAAAACAAATTCTTTGCTTTTAGGGTTAGGGTTAGGGGTTGGGGTTAGGGTTAGGGTTTTGCTGCGGTTTCTGATGCGATTTTAAACAAATTCTTTGCTTTTAGGGTGAGGGTTAGGGTTGGGGTTGGGGTTAGGGTTTGGGTTAGGGGTTGTGGTTGGGGTTGTGGTTAGGGTTAGGGTTGGGGTTGGGGTTAGGGATAAGGGTTGGGGTTGGGGTTAGGGTTAGCTGTGGGTTTTGCTGTGGGTTTTGATGCGATTTTAAAACAAATTCTTTGCTTTTAGGGTTAGGGTTAGGGGTTGGGGTTAGGGTTAGGGTTTTGCTGCGGTTTTGCTGTGGGGTTTGCTGCGGTTTAGCTGTGGGGTTTGCTGTGGGTTTTGATGCGATTTTAAAACAAATTCTTTGCTTTTAGGGTTAGGGTTGGGGATAGGGTTAGGGTTAGGGTTAGGGGTTAGGGTTTTGCTGCGGTTTTTGATGCGATTTTAAACATATTCTTTGTTTTGTAGTGGGTCTGCACTACATGCGTTTTTGATGCGATTTTTGATGTGATTTTTGATGCGATTTTTAAGTAAATTCTTGTTTTACACTGCATGCGTTTCTGATGCAATTTTTGATGCGTTTTTTAATGCGTTTTCTAGGGTTAGGGGTTGGGGTTGGGGTTGTGGTTAGGGTTAGGATTAGGGGCTAGGGTTAGGGTTTTGCTGCGGTTTTTGATGCGATTTTTAAACAAATTCTTTGTTTTTAGGGTTAGGGTTAGGGGTTGGGGTTGGGGTTGTTGTTAGGGTTAGGAGTTAGGGTTTTGCTGTGGTTTTTGATGCGATTTTAAAACAAATTCTTTGCTTTTAGAGTTAGGGTTAGGGGTTGGGGTTGGGGTTGGGGTTAGGGTTAGGATTAGGGGTTAGGGTTAGGGTTTTGCTGCAGTTTTTGATGCGATTTTTAAACAAATGCTTTGTTTTTAGGGTTAGGGGTTAGGGGTTAGGGTTAGGGGTTTTCTGCAGTTTCTGATGCGATTTTAAACAAATTCTTTACTTTTAGGGTTAGGATTAGGGTTAGGGTTAGGGTTGGGGTTGGGTGTTGGGGTTGGGTTTGGGGGTTGGGGTTGGGGTTAAGGGTTAGGGGTTGGGGTTTGGGTTGGGGTTAGAATTAGGGTTAGGGGTTGTGGTTAGGGTTAGGATTAGGGGTTAGGGTTAAGGGTTTACTGCGGTTTTTGATGCGATTTTTAAACAAATTCTTTGTTTTTAGGGTTAGGGGTTGGGGTTGGGGTTAGGGTTAGGGGTGTGGGTTAGGGTTTTGCTGCGGTTTTTGATGCGATTTTTAAACAAATTCTTTGTTTTTAGGACTAGGGGTTGGGGTTGGGGTTTTGCTACAGTTTTTGCTACGATGTTTGATGCGATTTTTGATGCGATTTTTAAGTAAATTTTTGTTTTACTCCGCATGCGTTTCTGATGCGGTTTTTGATGCAGGTTTTGCTGTGATTTTTTATGCCATTTTTAAACAAATTCTTTGTTTTTAAGTTTAGGGTTAGGGGTTGGGGTTGGGGATAGGGTTAGGGGTTAGGGTTTTGCTGCGGTTTTTGATGCGATTTTAAACATATTCTTTGTTTTGTAGTGGGTCTGCACCACATGCGTTTCTGATGCAATTTTTGATGCGTTTTTTAATGCGTTTTCTAGGGTTAGGGGTTGGGGTTGGGGTTGTGGTTAGGGTTAGGATTAGGGGCTAGGGTTAGGGTTTTGCTGTGGTTTTTGATGTGATTTTTAAACAAATTCTTTGTTTTTAGGGTTAGGGTTAGGGGTTGGGGTTGTTGTTAGGGTTAGGAGTTAGGGTTAGGGTTTTGCTGTGGTTTTTGATGCGATTTTAAAACAAATTCTTTGCTTTTAGAGTTAGGGTTAGGGGTTGGGGTTAGGGTTTTGCTGCGGTTTCTGATGCAATTTTAAACAAATTCTTTGCTTTTAGGGTTAGGGTTGGGGTTAGGGTTTGGGTTAGGAGTTGTGGTTGGGGTTGGGGTTGGGGTTAGGGTTAGGGTTGGGGTTGGGGTTAAGGTTAGGGTTAGGGGTTGGGGTTGTGGTTAGGGTTAGGGTTTTGCTGCGGTTTCTGATGCGATTTTTAAACAAATTCTTTGATTTTTAAAGTTAGGGGTTTGGGTTGGGGTTAGGGTTAGGCTTAGGGTTAGGGGTTAGGGTTAGGGTTTTGTTGCCGTTTTTGATGCGATTTTTAACCAAATTCTTTGTGTTTAGGATTAGGGGTTGGGGTTAGGGTTAGGGGTTAGGGTTTTGCTGCAGTTTTTGATGCGATTTTTGATGCGATTTTTAAGTAAATTCTTGTTTTACTCCGCATGCGTTTCTTATGCGGTTTTTTATGCGTTTTTTTATGTGTTTTCTAGGGTTAGGGGCTTGTGGTTAGGGTTAGGATTAGGGGTTAGGGTTAGGGTTTTGCTGTGTTTTTTGATGCGATTTTTAAACAAATTCTTTGTTTTTAGGGTTAGGGTTAGGGGTTGGGGTAGGGGTTTTTGTTAGGGTTAGGGTTAGGAGTTAGGGTTAGGGTTTTGCTGTGGGTTTTGATGCGATTTTAAACAAATTCTTTGCTTTTAGGGTTAGGGTTGGGGTTGGGGTTGGTATTAGGGTTAGGGTTAGGGTCGGGGTTGTGGTTAGGGTTAGGATTAGGGGTTAGGGTTTTGCTGCGGTTTCTGATGCGATTTTAAAAAAATTCTTTGTTTTTAGGGTTAGGGGTTGGGGTTGGGGTTAGGGTTAAGATTAGGGTTAGGGGTTAGGGTTTTGCTGCGGTTTTTGATGCGATTTTAAACAAATTCTTTGTTTTGTCGTGGGTCTGCACTACATGCATTTTTGATGCGATTTTTGATGTGATTTTTGATGCGATTTTTAAGTGAATTCTTGTATTACACTGCATGCGTTTCTGATGCGATTTTTGATGCGTTTTTAATGTGTTTTCTAGGGTTAGGGGTTGGGGTTGTGGTTAGGGTTAGGATTAGGGGTTAGGGTTTTGCTGCGGTTTTTGATGCGATTTTTAAACAAATTCTTTGTTTTTAGGGTTAGGGGTTGGGGATGGGGTTAGGGTTAGGGTTTTGCTGTGGTTTTTGATGCGATTTTAAAACAAATTCTTTGCTTTTAGAGTTAGGGTTAGGGGTTGGGGTTAGGGTTTTGCTGCGGTTTCTGATGCAATTTTAAACAAATTCTTTGCTTTTAGGGTTTGGGTTGGGGTTAGGGTTAGGCTTAGGGTTAGGGGTTAGGGTTAGGGTTTTGTTGCCGTTTTTGATGCGATTTTTAACCAAATTCTTTGTGTTTAGGATTAGGGGTTGGGGTTAGGGTTAGGGGTTAGGGTTTTGCTGCAGTTTTTGATGCGATTTTTGATGCGATTTTTAAGTAAATTCTTGTTTTACTCCGCATGCGTTTCTTATGCGGTTTTTTATGCGTTTTTTTATGTGTTTTCTAGGGTTAGGGGCTTGTGGTTAGGGTTAGGATTAGGGGTTAGGGTTAGGGTTTTGCTGTGTTTTTTTATGCGATTTTTAAACAAATTCTTTGTTTTTAGGGTTAGGGTTAGGGGTTGGGGTAGGGGTTTTTGTTAGGGTTAGGGTTAGGAGTTAGGGTTAGGGTTTTGCTGTGGGTTTTGATGCGATTTTAAACAAATTCTTTGCTTTTAGGGTTAGGGTTGGGGTTGGGGTTGGTATTAGGGTTAGGGTTAGGGTCGGGGTTGTGGTTAGGGTTAGGATTAGGGGTTAGGGTTTTGCTGCGGTTTCTGATGCGATTTTAAAAAAATTCTTTGTTTTTAGGGTTAGGGGTTGGGGTTGGGGTTAGGGTTAAGATTAGGGTTAGGGGTTAGGGTTTTGCTGCGGTTTTTGATGCGATTTTAAACAAATTCTTTGTTTTGTCGTGGGTCTGCACTACATGCATTTTTGATGCGATTTTTGATGTGATTTTTGATGCGATTTTTAAGTGAATTCTTGTATTACACTGCATGCGTTTCTGATGCGATTTTTGATGCGTTTTTAATGTGTTTTCTAGGGTTAGGGGTTGGGGTTGTGGTTAGGGTTAGGATTAGGGGTTAGGGTTTTGCTGCGGTTTTTGATGCGATTTTTAAACAAATTCTTTGTTTTTAGGGTTAGGGGTTGGGGATGGGGTTAGGGTTAGGGTTTTGCTGCGGTTTCTGATGCGATTTTAAACAAATTCTTTGCTTTTACGGTTAGGGTTAGAGTTGGGGTTGGGGGTTGGGGTTGGGGTTAGGGTTTGGGTTAGGGGTTGTGGTTGGGGTTGGGGTTAGGGTTGGGGTTGGGGTTAGGGGTTGGGGTTGTGGTTAGGGTTAGGATTAGGGGTTAAGGTTAGGGTTTTGCTGCAGTTTTTGATGCGATTTTTAAACAAATGCTTTGTTTTTAGGGTTAGGGGTTAGGGGTTAGGGTTAGGGGTTTTCTGCAGTTTCTGATGCGATTTTAAACAAATTCTTTACTTTTAGGGTTAGGGTTAGGATTAGGGTTAGGGTTGGGGTTGGGGTTAAGGGTTAGAGTTGGGGTTAAATTAGGTTTAGGGGTTGTGGTTAGGGTTAGGATTAGGGGTTAGGGTTAAGGGTTTACTGCGGTTTTTGATGCGATTTTTAAACAAATTCTTTGTTTTTAGGGTTAGGGGTTGGGGTTGGGGTTAGGGTTAGGGGTGTGGGTTAGGGTTTTGCTGCGGTTTTTGATGCGATTTTTAAACAAATTCTTTGTTTTTAGGACTAGGGGTTGGGGTTGGGGTTAGAGTTTTGCTACAGTTGTTGCTGCGATTTTTGATGCGATTTTTAAGTAAATTCTTGTTTTACTCCGCATGCGTTTCTGATGCGGTTTTTGATGCAGGTTTTGCTGTGATTTTTTATGCCATTTTTAAACAAATTCTTTGTTTTTAGGTTTAGGGTTAGGGGTTGGGGTTGGGGATAGGGTTAGGGTTTGTGTTAGGAGTTGTGGTTGGGGTTGGGGTTAGGGTTAGGGTTAGGGTTGGGGTTGAGGTTTGGGTTAGGGCTTGGGGTTGTGGTTAGGGTTAGGGTTTTGCTGCGGTTTCTGATACGATTTTAAACAAATTCTTTACTTTTATGGTTAGGGTTAGGATTAGGGTTAGGGTTGGGGTTGAGGGTTGGGGTTGGGTTTGGAGGTTGGGGTTAGGGTTTGGGTTAGGGGTTGTGGTTGGGGTTGGGGTTAGGGTTAGGGTTTGTGTTAGGAGTTGTGGTTGGGGTTGGGGTTAGGGTTAGGGTTAGGGTTGGGGTTGAGGTTTGGGTTAGGGGTTGGGGTTGTGGTTAGGGTTAGGGTTTTGCTGCGGTTTCTGATACGATTTTAAACAAATTCTTTACTTTTATGGTTAGGGTTAGGATTAGGGTTAGGGTTGGGGTTGAGGGTTGGGGTTGGGTTTGGAGGTTGGGGTTAGGGTTAAGGGTTAGGGGTTAGGGTTAAGGGTTTGCTGCGGTTTTTGATGCGATTTTTAAACAAATTCTTTGTTTTTAAAGGTAGGGATTGGGGTTGGGGTTAGGGTTAGGCTTAGGTTTAGGGGTTAGGGTTAGGGTTTTGCTGCAGTTTTTGATGCGATTTTTAAACAAATTCTTTGTTTTTAGGATTAGGGGTTGGGGTTGGGGTTAGAGTTAGGGCTTAGGGTTTTGCTGCGGTTTTTGCTGTGGTTTTTTATGCGATTTTTGATGCGATTTTTAAGTAAATTCTTGTTTTACTCCGCATGCGTTTCTGATGCGGTTTTTGATTCAGGTTTTGCTGCGATTTTTTTATGCGATTTTTAAACAAATTCTTTGTTTTTAGGTTTAGGGTTAGGGGTTGGGGTTGGGGATAGGGTTAGGGTTAGGAGTTAGGGTTAGGGGTTAGGGTTTTGCTGCGGTTTTTTATGCGATTTTAAACAAATTCTTTGTATTGGAGTGGGTCTGCACAACATGCGTTTTTGATGCAATTTTTGATGTGATTTTTGATGCGATTTTTAAGTAAATTCTTGTATTACACTGCATGAGTTTCTGATGCAATTTTTGATGGGTTTTGTTATGCGTTTTCTAGGGTTAGGGTTAGGGGTTGGGGTTAGGGTTTTGGTTAGGGTTAGGATTAGGGGTTAGGGTTAGGGTTTTTCTGCGGTTTTTGATGCGATTTTTGATGCGATTTTTAAGTAAATTCTTGTTTTACTCCGCATGCGTTTCTGATGCGGTTTTTTATGCAGGTTTTGCGGCGATTTTTTATGCCATTTTTAAAGAAATTCTTTGTTTTTAGGTTTAGGGTTAGGGGTTGGGGTTGGGGATAGGGTTAGGGTTAGGGGTTAGGGTTTTGCTGCGGTTCTTGATGCGATTTTAAACAAATTCTTTGTTTTGTAGTGGGTCTGCACCACATGCGTTTTTGATGCGATTTTTAATGTGATTTTTGAAGCGATTTTTAAGTAAATTCTTGTATTACACTGCATGCGTTTCTGATGCGATTTTTTATGCATTTTTTTATGCGTTTTCTAGGGTTAGGGGTTGGGGTTGGGGTTGTTGTTAGGGTTAGGAGTTAGGGTTAGGGTTTTGCTGTGGTTTTTGATGCGATTTTAAAACAAATTCTTTGCTTTTAGGGTTAGGGGTTGGGGTTAGGGTTAGGGTTTTGCTGCGGTTTCTGATGCGATTTTAAACAAATTCTTTGCTTTTAGGGTTAGAGTTTGGGTTAGGGGTTGTGGTTGGGGTTGGGGTTAGGGTTGGGGTTGATGATAGGGTTAGGGGTTGAGGTTGTGGTTAGGGTTAGGGTTAGGGGTTAGGGTTAGGGTTTTGCTGCGGTTTCTGATGCGATTTTAAACAAATTCTTTACTTTTATGGTTAGGGTTAGGATTTGGGTTAGGGTTAGGGTTGGGGTTGAGGGTTGGGGTTGGGTTTGGAGGTTGGGGTTGGGGTTAGGGTTAAGGGTTAGGGGTTGGGGTTTGGGTTGGGGTTAGAATAAGGGTTAGGGTTAGAGTTAGGGGTTGGGGTTTGGGTTGTGGTTAGGATTAGGGGTTAGGGTTAAGGGTGTGCTGCGGTTTTTGATGCGATTTTTAAACAAATTCTTTGTTTTTAATGGTAGGGATTGGGGTTGGGGTTAGGGTTAGGCTTAGGGTTAGGGGTTAGGGATTTGCTGCGGTTTTTGATGCGATTTTTAAACAAATTCTTTGTTTTTAGGATTAGGGGTTGGGGTTAGAGTTAGGGGTTAGGGTTTTGATGCGATTTTTGATGCGATTTTTGATGCGATTTTTAAGTAAATTCTAGTTTTACTCCGCATGCGTTTCTGATGCGGTTTTTGATGCGGGTTTTGCTGCGATTTTTTATGCGATTTTTAAACAAATTCTTTGTTTTGTAGTGGGTCTGCACCACATGCGTTTTTGATGCAATTTTTGATGTGATTTTTGAAGCGATTTTTAAGTAAATTCTTGTATTACACTGCATGCGTTTCTGATGTGATTTTTGATGCGTTTTTTTATGCGTTTTCTAGGGTTAGGGGTTGGGGTTGTGGTTAGGGTTAGGATTAGGGGTTAGGGTTAGGGTTTTGCTGCGGTTTTTGATGCGATTTTTAAACAAATTCTTTGTTTTTAGGGTTAGGGTTAGGGGTTGGGGTTGTTGTTAGGGTTATGGTTAGGAGTTAGGGTTAGGGTTTTGCTGTGGTTTTTAATGCGATTTTAAAACAAATTCTTAGCTTTTAGGGTTAGGGTTGGGGTTGGGGTTAGGGTTTGGGTTAGGAGTTGTGGTTGGGGTTGGGGTTAGGGTTAGGGTTGGGGTTGGGGTTGAGGTTAGAGTTAGGGTTAGGGGTTGGGGTTAGGGTTTTGCTGCGGTTTCTGATGCGATTTTAAACAAATTCTTTGCTTGTAGGGTTAGGGTTGGGGTTGGGGTTAGGGTTTGGGTTAGGAGTTGTGGTTGGGGTTGGGGTTAGGGTTAGGGTTGGGGTTGGGGTTGAGGTTAGGGTTAGGGGTTGGGGTTGTGGTTAGGGTTAGGGTTTTGCTGCGGTTTCTGATGCGATTTTAAACAAATTCTTTACTTTTATGGTTAGGGTTAGGATTAGGGTTAGGGTTGGGGTTGAGGGTTGGGGTTGGGTTGGGAGGTTGGGGTTAGGGTTAAGGGTTAGGGGTTGGGGTTTGGGTTGGAGTTAGAATTAGGGTTAGGGTTAGAGTTAGGGGTTGGGGTTGTGGTTAGGGTTAGGATTAGGGGTTAGGGTTAAGGGTTTGCTGCGGTTTTTGATGCGATTTTTAAACAAATTCTTTGATTTTAAAGTTAGGGGTTTGGGTTGGGGTTAGGGTTAGGCTTAGGGTTAGGGTTAGGGTTTTGCTGCCGTTTTTGATGCGATTTTTAAACAAATTCTTTGTGTTTAGGATTAGGGGTTAGGGTTGGGGTAAGGGTTAGGGGTTAGGGTTTTGCTGTGGTTTTTGATGCGATTTTTAAACAAATTCTTTGTTTTGTAGTGGGTCTGCACCACATGCGTTTTTGATGCAATGTTTGATGTGATTTTTGAAGCGATTTTTAAATAAATTCTTGTATTACACTGCATGCGTTTCTGATGCAATTTTTTATGCGTTTTTTATGCGTTTTCTAGGGTTAGGGGCTTGTGGTTAGGGTTAGGATTGGGGGTTAGGGTTAGGGTTTTGCTGTGGTTTTTGATGCGATTTTTAAACAAATTCTTTGTTTTTAGGGTTAGGGGTTGGGGTTGGGGTTGGGGTTTTTGTTAGGGTTAGGAGTTAGGGTTAGGGTTTTGCTGTGGGTTTTGATGCGATTTTAAAACAAATTCTTTGCTTTTAGGGTTAGGGTTAGGGGTTGGGGTTAGGGTTAGGGTTTTGCTGCGGTTTCTGATGCGATTTTAAACAAATTCTTTGCTTTTAGGGTGAGGGTTAGGGTTGGGGTTGGGGTTAGGGTTTGGGTTAGGGGTTGTGGTTGGGGTTGGGGTTGTGGTTAGGGTTGGGGTTTGGGTTTTGCTGCGGTTTCTGATGCGATTTTAAACAAATTCTTTACTTTTATGGTTAGGGTAAGGATTAGGGTTAGGGTTGGGGTTGAGGGTTGGGGTTGAAGTTGGGTTTGGAGGTTGGGGTTGGGGTTAGGGTTAGGGATAAGGGTTAGGGGTTGGGGTTTGGGTTGGGGTTGGGTTTAGAATTAGGGTTAGGGTTAGAGTTAGGGGTTGGGGTTTGGCTTGTGGAGAGGGTTAGGATTAGGGGTTAGGGTTAAGGGTTTGCTGCGGTTTTTGATGCGATTTTTAAACAAATTCTTTGTTTTTAAAGGTAGGGATTGGGGTTGGGGTTAGGGTTAGGCTTAGGGTTAGGGGTTAGGGTTAGGGTTTTGCTGCGGTTTTTGATGCAATTTTTAAACAAATTCTTTGTTTTTAGGATTAGGGGTTGGGGTTGGGGTTAGAGTTAGGGGTTAGGGTTTTGCTGCGGTTTTTGCTGTGGTTTTTGATGCGATTTTTGATGCGATTTTAAAGTAAATTCTTGTTTTACTCCGCATGCGTTTCTGATGCGGTTTTTGATGCAGGTTTTGCTGTGATTTTTTATGCGATTTTTAAACAAATTCTTTGTTTTTAGGTTTAGGGTTAGGGGTTGGGGTTGGGGATAGGGTTAGGGTTAGGAGTTAGGGTTAGGGGTTAGGGTTAGGGTTTTGCTGCGGTTTTTGATGCAATTTTAAACAAATTCTTTGTATTGGAGTGGGTCTGCACCACATGCGTTTTTGATGCAATTTTTGATGTGATTTTTGATGCGATTTTTAAGTAAATTCTTGTATTACACTGCATGAGTTTCTGATGCAATTGTTGATGGGTTTTGTTATGCGTTTTCTAGGGTTAGGGTTAGGGGTTGGGGTTAGGGTTTTGGTTAGGGTTAGGATTAGGGGTTAGGGTTAGGGTTTTTCTGCGGTTTTTGATGCGATTTTTGATGCGATTTTTAAGTAAATTCTTGTTTTACTCCGCATGCGTTTCTGATGCGGTTTTTTATGCAGGTTTTGCGGCGATTTTTTATGCCATTTTTAAACATATTCTTTGTTTTTAGGTTTAGGGTTAGGGGTTGGGGTTGGGGATAGGGTTAGAGTTAGGGGTTAGGGTTTTGCTGCGGTTCTTGATGCGATTTTAAACAAATTCTTTGTTTTGTAGTGGGTCTGCACCACATGCGTTTTTGATGCGATTTTTAATGTGATTTTTGAAGCGATTTTTAAGTAAATTCTTGTATTACACTGCATGCGTTTCTGATGCGATTTTTTATGCGTTTTTTTATGTGTTTTCTAGGGTTAGGGGTTGGGGTTGGGGTTGTGGTTAGGGTTAGGATTAGGGGTTAGGGTTTTGCTGCCGTTTTTGATGCGATTTTTAAACAAATTCTTTTTTTTTAGGGTTAGGGTTATTGTTTGGGGTTGGGGTTGTTGTTAGGGTTAGGAGTTAGGGTTAGGGTTTTGCTGTGGTTTTTGATGCGATTTTAAAACAAATTCTTTGCTTTTAGGGTTAGGGGTTGGGGTTAGGGTTAGGGTTTTGCTGCGGTTTCTGATGCGATTTTAAACAAATTCTTTGCTTTTAGGGTTAGAGTTTGGGTTAGGGGTTGTGGTTGGGGTTGGGGTTAGGGTTGGGGTTGATGATAGGGTTAGGGGTTGAGGTTGTGGTTAGGGTTAGGGGTTAGGGTTAGGGTTTTGCTGCGGTTTCTGATGCGATTTTAAACAAATTCTTTACTTTTATGGTTAGGGTTAGGATTTGGGTTAGGGTTAGGGTTAGGGTTGGGGTTGAGGGTTGGGGCTGGGTTTGGAGGTTGGGGTTGGGGTTAGGGTTAAGGGTTAGGGGTTGGGGTTTGGGTTGGGGTTAGAATTAGGGTTAGGGTTAGAGTTAGGGGTTGGGGTTTGGGTTGTGGTTAGGATTAGGGGTTAGGGTTAAGGGTGTGCTGCGGTTTTTGATGCGATTTTTAAACAAATTCTTTGTTTTTAATGGTAGGGATTGGGGTTGGGGTTAGGGTTAGGCTTAGGGTTAGGGGTTAGGGATTTGCTGCGGTTTTTGATGCGATTTTTAAACAAATACTTTGTTTTTAGGATTAGGGGTTGGGGTTAGAGTTAGGGGTTAGGGTTTTGATGCGATTTTTGATGCGATTTTTGATGCGAATTTTGATGCGATTTTTAAGTAAATTCTAGTTTTACTCCGCATGCGTTTCTGATGCGGTTTTTGATGCGGGTTTTGCTGCGATTTTTTATGCAATTTTTAAACAAATTCTTTGTTTTTAGGGTTAGGGGTTGGGGTTGGGGTTGGGGTTTTTGTTAGGGTTAGGAGTTAGGGTTAGGGTTTTGCTGTGGGTTTTGATGCGATTTTAAAACAAATTCTTTGCTTTTAGGGTTAGGGTTAGGGGTTGGGGTTAGGGTTAGGGTTTTGCTGCGGTTTCTGATGCGATTTTAAACAAATTCTTTGCTTTTAGGGTGAGGGTTAGGGTTGGGGTTGGGGTTAGGGTTTGGGTTAGGGGTTGTGGTTGGGGTTGGGGTTGTGGTTAGGGTTGGGGTTGGGGTTGGGGTTAGGGATAAGGGTTGGGGTTGTGGTTAGCGTTAGGGTTAGGGTTTTGCTGCGGTTTCTGATGCGATTTTAAACAAATTCTTTACTTTTATGGTTAGGGTAAGGATTAGGGTTAGGGTTGGGGTTGGGGTTGAGGTTAGGGTTAGGGGTTGGGGTTGTGGTTAGGGTTAGGGTTTTGCTGCGGTTTCTGATGCAATTTTAAACAAATTCTTTACTTTTATGGTTAGGGTTATGATTAGGGTTAGGGTTGGGGTTGAGGGTTGGGGTTGGGTTGGGAGGTTGGGGTTAGGGTTAAGGGTTAGGGGTTGGGGTTTGGGTTGGAGTTAGAATTAGGGTTAGGGTTAGAGTTAGGGGTTGGGGTTGTGGTTAGAGTTAGGATTAGGGGTTAGGGTTAAGGGTTTGCTGCGGTTTTTGATGCGATTTTTAAACAAATTCTTTGATTTTAAAGTTAGGGGTTTGGGTTGGGGTTAGGGTTAGGCTTAGGGTTAGGGGTTAGGGTTAGGGTTTTGCTGCCGTTTTTGATGCGATTTTTAAACAAATTCTTTGTGTTTAGGATTAGGGGTTGGGGTTGGGGTAAGGGTTAGGGGTTAGGGTTTTGCTGTGGTTTTTGATGCGATTTTTAAACAAATTCTTTGTTTTGTAGTGGGTCTGCACCACATGCGTTTTTGATGCAATGTTTGATGTGATTTTTGAAGCGATTTTTAAGTAAATTCTTGTATTACACTGCATGCGTTTCTGATGCGATTTTTTATGCGTTTTTTATGCGTTTTCTAGGGTTAGGGGCTTGTGGTTAGGGTTAGGATTGGGGGTTAGGGTTAGGGTTTTTCTGTGGTTTTTGATGCGATTTTTAAACAAATTTTTTGTTTTTAGGGTTAGGGGTTGGGGTTGGGGTTGGGGTTTTTGTTAGGGTTAGGAGTTAGGGTTAGGGTTTTGCTGTGGGTTTTGATGCGATTTTAAAACAAATTCTTTGCTTTTAGGGTTAGGGTTAGGGGTTGGGGTTAGGGTTAGGGTTTTGCTGCGGTTTCTGATGCGATTTTAAACAAATTCTTTGCTTTTAGGGTGAGGGTTAGGGTTGGGGTTGGGGTTAGGGTTTGGGTTAGGGGTTGTGGTTGGGGATGGGGTTGTGGTTAGGGTTGGGGTTGGGGTTGGGGTTAGGGATAAGGGTTGGGGTTGTGGTTAGCGTTAGGGTTAGGGTTTTGCTGCGGTTTCTGATGCGATTTTAAACAAATTCTTTACTTTTATGGTTAGGGTAAGGATTAGGGTTAGGGTTGGGGTTGAGGGTTGGGGTTGAAGTTGGGTTTGGAGGTTGGGGTTGGGGTTAGGGTTAGGGATAAGGGTTAGGGGTTGGGGTTTGGGTTGGGGTTGGGTTTAGAATTAGGGTTAGGGTTAGAGTTAGGGGTTGGGGTTTGGCTTGTGGTTAGGGTTAGGATTAGGGGTTAGGGTTAAGGGTTTGTTGCGGTTTTTGATGCGATTTTTAAACAAATTCTTTGTTTTTAAAGGTAGGGATTGGGGTTGGGGTTAGGGTTAGGCTTAGGTTTAGGGGTTAGGGTTAGGGTTTTGCTGCGGTTTTTGATGCGATTTTTGATGCGATTTTTGATGCGATTTTTAAGTAAATTCTTGTTTTACTCCGCATGCTTTTCTGATGCGGTTTTTGATGCAGGTTTTGCTGTGATTTTTTATGCGATTTTTAAACAAATTCTTTGTTTTTAGGTTTAGGGTTAGGGGTTGGGGTTGGGGATAGGGTTAGGGTTAGGAGTTAGGGTTAGGGGTTAGGGTTAGGGTTTTGCTGCGGTTTTTGATGCAATTTTAAACAAATTCTTTGTATTGGAGTGGGTCTGCACCACATGCGTTTTTGATGCAATTTTTGATGTGATTTTTGATGCGATTTTTAAGTAAATTCTTGTATTACACTGCATGAGTTTCTGATGCAATTTTTGATGGGTTTTGTTATGCGTTTTCTAGGGTTAGGGTTAGGGGTTGGGGTTAGGGTTGTGGTTAGGGTTAGGATTAGGGGTTAGGGGTTAGGGTTAGGGTTTTGCTGCGATTTTTGATGCGATTTTTAAGTAAATTCTTGTTTTACTCCGCATGCGTTTCTGATGCGGTTTTTTATGCAGGTTTTGCGGCGATTTTTTATGCCATTTTTAAACAAATTCTTTGTTTTTAGGTTTAGGGTTAGGGGTTGGGGATAGGGTTAGGGTTATGCTGTGGTTTTTGATGCGATTTTAAACAAATTCTTTGTTTTGTAGTGGGTCTGCACCACATGCGATTTTTTATGTGATTTTTGAAGCGATTTTTAAGTAAATTCTTGTATTACACTGCATGCGTTTCTGATGCGATTTTTTATGCGTTTTTTTATGCGTTTTCTAGGGTTAGGGGTTGGGGTTGTGGTTAGGGTTAGGATTAGGGGTTAGGGTTAGGGTTTTGCTGCCGTTAATTTTTAAACAAATTCTTTTTTTTTAGGGTTAGGGCTATTGTTTGGGGTTGGGGTTGTTGTTAGGGTTAGGAGTTAGGGTTAGGGTTTTGCTGTGGTTTTTGATGCGATTTTAAAACAAATTCTTTGCTTTTAGGGTTAGGGTTAGGGGTTGGGTTAGGGTTAGGGTTTTGCTGCGGTTTCTGATGTGATTTTAAACAAATTCTTTGCTTTTAGGGTTAGAGTTTGGGTTAGGGGTTGTGGTTGGGGTTAGTGTTGGGGTTGATGTTAGGGTTAGGGGTTGAGGTTGTGGTTAGGGTTAGGGTTAGGGGTTAGGGTTTTGCTGCGGTTTCTGATGCGATTTTAAACAAATTCTTTACTTTTATGGTTAGGGTTAGGATTTGGGTTAGGGTTAGGGTTAGGGTTGGGGTTGAGGGTTGGGGTTGGGTTTGGAGGTTGGGGTTGGGGTTAGGGTTAAGGGTTAGGGATTGGGGTTTGGGTTGGGGTTAGAATTAGGGTTAGGGTTAGAGTTAGGGGTTGGGGTTTGGGTTGTGGTTAGGATTAGGGGTTAGGGTTAAGGGTGTGCTGCGGTTTTTGATGCGATTTTTAAACAAATTCTTTGTTTTTAAAGGTAGGGATTGGGGTTGGGATTAGGGTTAGGCTTAGGGTTAGGGGTTAGGGATTTGCTGCGGTTTTTGATGCGATTTTTAAACAAATTCTTTGTTTTTAGGATTAGGGGTTGGGGTTAGAGTTAGGGGTTAGGGTTTTGATGCGATTTTTGATGCGATTTTTGATGCGATTTTTGATGCGATTTTTAAGTAAATTCTAGTTTTACTCCGCATGCGTTTCTGATGCGGTTTTTGATGCGGGTTTTGCTGCGATTTTTTATGCGATTTTTAAACAAATTCTTTGTTCTCTAGTGGGTCTGCACCACATGCGTTTTTGATGCAATTTTTGATGTGATTTTTGAAGCGATTTTTAAGTAAATTCTTGTATTACACTGCATGCGTTTCTGATGCGATTTTGATGCGTTTTTTTATGCGTTTTCTAGGGTTAGGGGTTGGGGTTGTGGTTAGGGTTAGGATTAGGGTTAGGGTTTTGCTGCGGTTTTTGGTGCGATTTTTAAACAAATTCTTTGTTTTTAGGGTTAGGGTTAGGGGTTGGGGTTGTTGTTAGGGTTAGGGTTAGGAGTTAGGGTTAGGGTTTTGCTGTGGTTTTTGATGCGATTTTAAAACAAATTCTTTGCTTTTAGGGTTAGGGGCTGGGGTTAAGGTTAGGGTTTTGCTGCGGTTTCTGATGCGATTTTAAACAAATTCTTTGCTTTTAGGGTTAGGGTTAGGGTTGGGGTTGGGGTTAGGGTTTGGGTTAGGGGTTGTGGTTGGGGTTAGGGTTAGGGTTGGGGTTGGGGTTATGGTTAGGGGTTGGGGTTGTGGTTAGGGTTAGGGGTTAGGGTTAGGGTTTTGCTGCGGTTTCTGATGCGATTTTAAACAAATTCTTTACTTTTATGGTTAGGGTTAGAATTAGGGTTAGGGTTAGGGTCGGGGTTGAGGGTTGGGGTTGGGGTTGGGTTTGGAGGTTGGGGTTGGGGTTGGGGTTAGGGTTAGGGTTAAGGGTTAGGGGTTGGAGTTGGGATTTGGGTTGGGGTTGGGGTTAGAATTAGGGTTAGGGTTAGAGTTAGGGGTTGGGGTTTGGGTTGTGGTTAGGGTTAGGATTAGGGTTAAGAGTTTGCTGCGGTTTTTGATGCGATTTTTAAACAAATTCTTTGTTTTTAAAGGTAGGGATTGGGGTTGGGGTTAGGCTTAGGGTTAGGGGTTAGGGTTTTGCTGCGGTTTTTGATGCGATTTTTAAACAAATTCTTTGTTTTTAAAGGTAGGGATTGGGGTTGGTGTTGGGGTTAGGGGTTAGGGTTAGGGGTTAGGGTTTTGCTGCGGTTTTTGATGCGATTTTAAACAAATTCTTTGTTTTGGAGTGGGTCTGCACCACATGCGTTTTTGATGCGATTTTTGACGTTAATTTTGATGTGATTTTTAAGTAAATTCTTGTATTACACTGCATGAGTTTCTGATGCGATTTTTGATGCGTTTTTTTAATGCATTTTCTATGGTTAGGGTTAGGGGTTGGGGTTGTGGTTAGGGTTAGTATTAGGGGTTAGGATTAGGGGTTAGGGGTTAGGGTTTTGCTGCGGTTTTTGATGCGATTTTTAAACAAATTATTTGTTTTTAGGGTTAGGATTAGGGGTTGGTGTTGGGGTTAGTAATAGGGTTAGGGGTTAGGGTTAGGGTTTTGGTGCGGTTCTTGATGCGATTTTTAAACAAATTCTTTGTTTTTAGTTTTAGGGTTAGGGGTTGGGGTTAGGGTTAGGGTTAGGGTTAGGGGTTGGGGTTTGGGTTAGGGTTAAGGGTTAGGGCTTGGGGTTTGGGTTGGGGTTGGGTTTAGAATTAGGGTTAGGGTTAGAGTTAGGGGTTGGGGTTTGGCTTGTGGTTAGGGTTAGGATTAGGGGTTAGGGTTAGGGTTTTGCTGCGGTTTTTGATGCGATTTGAAACAAATTCTTTGTATTGGAGTGGGTCTGCACCACATGCGTTTTTGATGCAATTTTTGATGTGATTTTTGATGCGATTTTTAAGTAAATTCTTGTATTACACTGCATGCGTTTCTGATGCGATTTTTTATGCGTTTTTTTATGCGTTTTCTAGGGTTAGGGGTTGGGGTTGGGGTTGGGGTTGTGGTTAGGGTTAGGATTAGGGGTTAGGGTTAGGGTTTTGCTGCCGTTTTTGAGGCGATTTTTAAACAAATTCTTTTTTTTTAGGGTTAGGGTTATTGTTTGGGGTTGGGTTTGTTGTTAGGGTTACGAGTTAGGGTTAGGGTTTTGCTGTGGTTTTTGATGCAATTTTAAAACAAATTCTTTTCTTTTAGGTTTAGGGTTAGGGGTTGGGGTTAGGGTTAGGGTTTTGCTGCGGTTTCTGATGCGATTTTCTTGTATTACACTGCATGAGTTTCTGATGCAATTTTTGATGTGTTTTGTTATGCGTTTTCTAGGGTTAGGGGTTCGGGTTAGGGTTGTGGTTAGGGTTAGGATTAGGGGTTAGGGGTTAGGGTTAGGGTTTTGCTGCGGTTTTTGATGCGATTTTTGATGCGATTTTTGATGCGATTTTTAAGTAAATTCTTGTTTTACTCCGCATGCGTTTCTGATGCGGTTTTTTATGCAGGTTTTGCGGCGATTTTTTATGCCATTTTTAAACAAATTCTTTGTTTTTAGGTTTAGGGTTAGGGGTTGGGGTTGGGGATAGGGTTAGGGGTTAGGGTTAGGGGTTAGGGTTTTGCTGCGGTTTTTGATGCGATTTTAAACAAATTCTTTGTTTTGTAGTGGGTCTGCACCTCATGTGTTTTTGATGCGATTTTTAATGTGATTTTTGAAGCGATTTTTAAGTAAATTCTTGTATTACACTGCATGCGTTTCTGATGCGATTTTTTATGCATTTTTTTATGCGTTTTCTAGGGTTAGGGGTTGGGGTTGGGGTTGTGGTTAGGGTTAGGATTAGGGGTTAGGGTTAGGGTTTTGCTGCCGTTTTTGATGCGATTTTTAAACAAATTCTTTTTTTTTAGGGTTAGGGTTATTGTTTGGGGTTGGGGTTGTTGTTAGGGTTAGGAGTTAGGGTTAGGGTTTTGCTGTGGTTTTTGATGCGATTTTAAAACAAATTCTTTGCTTTTAGGGTTAGGGTTAGGGGTTGGGGTTAGGGTTAGGGTTTTGCTGCGGTTTCTGATGCGATTTTAAACAAATTCTTTGCTTTTAGGGTAAGAGTTTGGGTTAGGGGTTGTGGTTGGGGTTGGGGTTAGGGTTGGGGTTGATGTTAGGGGTTGAGGTTGTGGTTAGGGTTAGGGTTAGGGGTTAGGGTTAGGGTTTTGCTGCGGTTTCTGATGCGATTTTAAACAAATTCTTTACTTTTATGGTTAGGGTTAGGATTTGGGTTAGGGTTAGGGTTAGGGTTGGGGTTGAGGGTTGGGGTTGGGTTTGGAGGTTGGGGTTGGGGTTAAGGGTTAGGGGTTGGGGTTTGGGATGGGGTTAGAATTAGGGTTAGGGTTAGAGTTAGGGGTTGGGGTTTGGGTTGTGGTTAGGTTTAGGGTTAGGGTTTAGGGATTTGCTGTGGTTTTTGATGCGATTTTTAAACAAATTCTTTGTTTTTAGGATTAGGGGTTGGGGTTAGAGTTAGGGGTTAGGGTTTTGATGCGATTTTTGATGCGATTTTTGATGCGATTTTTAAGTAAATTCTATTTTTACTCCGCATGCGTTTCTGATGCGGTTTTTGATGCGGGTTTTGCTGCGATTTTTTATGCGATTTTTTTTTTTTGTATAAACTCTTTTTATTGAAAGTAGACATACATAGCATTTTAAACATAATAGTTTTTACAAACTTTCCTGTGTTTCATAGTACATTAACACTGTTTATCAGTGAACCATCACATCTTATCATACCATGCAAATTTACATACTATATCAACTGTTAATAATGTGCTTCTTTTCCGTAACCATGCGTGTGTCTACTGGTTTTCAGAACAAATAATTAACAGACATACAAACAATAAAAGAACATGTGAACCACTGTGATCGTATCTCAGATATAAACTGTAAATATCATTTGTTTGAAGACCCGGATTGCAATGTTAATAAGTAGATAAATATCCATTTCCTATCTTCTATCTATGTGTCTTTTTTGTAACTTTCGAAGTCTTCTGACTTTAATGACTGTTTGCATCTCTGTGTCCCTTCTATATTTCCAAACTTTATTTCTAAAATTTATCCCTATAGTTTATCCCTATAGTTTATCCAGGGCTGCCATATATTTAAGAAAGAGCTTCTATTTTTGTTTTCCCACGCAGCTAGTTCTTCCAACCTGCAGATCTGATGTACTTTAGCCATAAGTTGCGATCTAGTAGGTGGGAATGCCTTTTTCCATTGAGCTGGGATCAGTAGCTTTGCTGCAGATATTATATAAGTAGGTAGATTTTTAGTTGAAGGCGAAAAATCTTTAATAGGCAACCAAAGCAACACTAGTTCTTTCGTGAGGCTTATCGAGACAGAACACACATCTCCAATCAAAGTTTCCACTTCTTTCCAGAAACCCTGAATTTTCGTACAAAACCACCAAATATGTGACATATTACCTACTTCTTTATCACATCTCTAGCACGTGTTCACTGGTAAGACTGATATGTTATGCAAGAATTCAGGTGTTCTGTACCAACGTGTGAGTATTTTATATGAGTTTTCTTGTACTCTCATACATCTCGAGAAGCCATGGGAGTGTCTCATGATAATAGATCTCTCTTTTTCAGAGAATCTGCAGCCAAATTCTTTCTCCCAAGCATACACATAACTCGGGACACTATTTGACATACTAGTTATTAGTTCTTTATATATCTTGGAAATAGATTTTTTGGGAATTGTAGGAAATAGTGTATAATTTTCTAACCAAGTCGGCTCTGATTTTCTCTCTTTTGCTAACAACTTCAACTTCTGACATGTGTGTGTAAAATCCAGTGTTTGTATATCGTTGGGTTGCGGTATGTGTAGTTCTCTGTGTAATTGCTTCAGAGATGGTAGCTCAGTTTGTTCGAAGAGCTTCGCTATTTTTATGGAGTGCAGCTGTGACCATGTCTCTGGAATCCGAGTACAATTCTTATCAAGTACACATGGTGCTATGGATAGAGGCATCAGAGTTGAGTACATATTATCCTGTAAATGTAAAGCCGAGGAGGTTTGACATGTCTTAATTAGTCCCCTAGTCATGTCACTCTGAATCAATGTTCTGGGGGGCAATTGTGACTTTACCCACAAATAAGATACCATGCTATTACCTAATGAGTACCTTTCTATATCAACATGTGGCAGTGAAATATTTTTGTTTGCTAACTGTGTCCATCTCCCTAATTGTATAGCTCTATAATAGGTATTTAGATCTGGGAATGACAACCCTCCTTCCCCCCTTCTCCTCATTAATTGTGCGTATGCAATTCTAGGACGTTTTTTATTCCATAAGAACTCCATGAGTAACCTTTTGAATCTAGAGAAGTAATACGTTGGTATATCAATGGGCAAGGATTGTAAGATGTAAAGAATTTGAGGTATGACAAATGCTGTAATCAGGTTTTTTCTGCCTAGCATTGTCATAAATGGTATTTTCAGTTTTGCTAAAAACTTTTTTATTTTGTAGTATATCGGATTATAATTTCTATCAAACAGCATGTTTGGGTTCGCTGTAATTTTTAAACCTAAATATTTTAGTTCAGACTTCGGCCATTTAAAGGGAGACTGTGTACTGACAGCTAGGAACAGATTATGTGGCAGTGATACATTAAGTGCTTCTGATTTGTCATAATTGATTTTAAAGTTAGATACTTGGCCAAATTCTTCAAAGATCTGTAAAATTTTTGGAAGCGCTTCTAAGGGGTTGGTTATATAAATTAACAAATCGTCAGCAAAGGCAGCTGTTTTATGTTCAAAATTCCCTACCTGAAGTCCTTTAATTTTGGGAGTTTGTCTTATCTTTAATAACAAAGTTTCCATTACCAGTATGAACAAGGTAGGGGATAGGGGGCATCCCTGACGTGTTCCATTCCCAATAGGGAAGGGAGCTGAAAAGATGCCGTTCACTTGTATTCTTGCTGAGGGGTTCTTATATAAGGAGAAAATTGCGTCAATGAATTGTTGCGGGAAGTCAAATTTATGCAGAACCGCTTTTAAATAAGGCCAGTCGATCCGGTCAAATGCTTTTTCTGCATCTGTACCAAGAAGCATCAGAGGAATCTTATGTTGTTTTGCATAGAACAGGGCTTGAATGGTTCTAGTAGTGTTAAACTTCCCCTCTCGTCCAGGCACAAATCCCACTTGTTCCACTCCTATCAGCTTTGCCAGAAAGGAACCAATTCTTGTCGCTAATATTTTTGCCCACCATTTTAAATCCGCATTTAGTAGTGAAATGGGTCTATAGTTACCGCATCTTTCCAGGTACCTCCCCTCCTTAGGGATTATTGTGATGTTTGCTGCTAATGTTTGCATTGGGAAATGTGTACCTTTCAAAACATCATTACATACCGACATGAAATAAGGTAATAGGGTTTGTTTAAACTTTTTAAAGTAGATAATCGGAAGACCGTCTGGTCCAGGGCTTTTCCCATTTGGAATTGAGCTCAGGCTTTTTTCTATTTCCTCTAAAGTGAATGGGGCGATTAACGAGGATTTTTCCTCTTCTGTCAAGGATGGGGTCTCAATCGATTTCAAAAAATTCTCTACCATATTAGCCCGAGAAACCTCTTTATTTTGATCACTTGTATCTAGGTTATATAGCCCCTCATAATAGTTCCGAAATTCTTGAGCTATATGGGCTGTCTTCGTGACTTTCTTATTTACGGTGTCTCGAATAGATGATATAAATGTTTTCCCTCTTTGCTGTTTAATAAGATTTGACATCATTTTATTCCCTTTATTACCGTGGGCATATGATTTATATTTAAGTAACTGAAGGGATTTCGCTGCTCTTACATTCAATATATTCTTCAATTTTTGTCTGAGGTTCTGTAGTTCTATCTGATTAGCTTGCAATTGCGATTTCTTATGTACTGCTTCTAAATAGGAGATTTGGTTTAACACCTCGTTTATGAGTTGAGATCTCTGTCTCTTTACACGCGAGCCCAAAGCTATTAATTCTCCTCTCACAAACGCCTTATGTGTCTCCCATAATACAGGTCTAGATATGAGAGGGTCATCGTTAAATGCAAAGAATTCTGTCAATTTACTTTCAATTGAGGCTACATCTGTAGTACTTTCTAATAGTGTATCATTTAATCTCCAATTCCACTCCCTGGCAGGTAATTCTGTCAAAGTTATCTTAACGGAAATTGGGGCATGATCTGAAATGGTAATATTCCCAATTGTGGAAGAACATATTTGGGGCAAATACTGTTTAGATAAAAACAAATAATCTAAGCAATGGTACGAATCGTGTGGGTTAGAGTAGAAGGTGTAATCTCTCATAGATGGGTGTTGAAGTCTCCATACATCTATTAATTGGAATTTGTTTAGCATGACTTTAAGACGTCTAAGGTTTTTGTGGGCAACAGGTGAAACTTTTGAAGAGGAATCCATAAGCGGGTCTAAAGTCAGGTTAAAGTCTCCCCCTAATACCACTAGGCCCTCAAAAAAGGGTTGCAATAATCGCATTACTTTCAGCAACCACTGCGCCTGTCTCACGTTCGGCGCATAGAGGTTTACTAGCGTTACTTTCCTACCGGATATAGTACCTTTTATAAAGATATATCTACCTAATGGGTCTACTTGCGAGGTTTCAAGGGTAAATGGTATAGTATTCCGTATGCCAATTGAAACGCCTCTAGAAGCCGCATTATGAGTGCAATGATACCATTTATCATATGTTTTAGTATGGAGTGAAGGGATCTTGTTTGTTTTAAAGTGTGTTTCCTGCAAGAAGACCAAATCGGCATCTTCCCGTCTCATTAAGTTGAATATCTGGCTTCTTTTTTGCGGAATATTCAATCCTTTAACATTAAATGATATTATTTTGCACGAAGCCATCTATCTACCGCATTGTGAGACAGGCGCAGTATTATCCAAGCACGATCACAGTATAAACTTAACAAATTATGTACAAATGCATTTTCAAACTCTTCTTCTTTATCTTGCTCTTTTTGTATAACTGAACTTAGCGATATGTCAAGACACAGAATTAACCATATTTTGATGACCATATAGAGATAGAACTTCTCCCTGGTCGCCATTTGCCTTTTCCCACTAAAACAGTAAGAAAGTAAGGAAAGACAAGAGGGGGGGGGGTAAGCATAGCGCCACCAGATATAAATTCCCCCTTCAGAATCTTTAGTAGCGAATTAAACAATCTTTGCGGTAAAGAACAGCTTCTCCTCTGCTTATGCTAAACTTAATGCAAACTTATTTTCTACAGGAATTACTTAGAGCGGCCATTTTACATTTTCTCATCTACTTATATTTACTGTGAAAAGTTAACTCTTCAGCATACAATAAAATAAAATAGCGTAAACTTGAAATAAAATGTAATGAAATAAAATTACGTGTATGGATGAGATATAATTAAAACATATGTTTTACATCACTCACGCAATCTTCTAATTTCACCGCTATCTGTAGAAATGAGAAAAAATATATTATCACATAACGTCCTTCTGTCCAGGTCAAGTGTCTCGAGGCCTGAAGTCAGTCGTTTGTTGTTTCTTATTTCTTGGTGACTTCAATCTAGAAGCTCTCTGCCATTCCTCTTGTGTCGGTAGTACCGGAAAATTTGTATCTAGCTGTGCCGGTAGCCAGGACGGGATTTCAATTGGTTGTATTTCTGTCTTCTCCCAGAACTTCGGTAAATCCTCTGGAGCTCGAATGGAAATTTGCCGTCCATCTTTTATGGTTGCCAATCCGAACGGATATAGCCATCTCACTGGTAATTTATTAGCTCTCAATTTGTCCGTGACAGGTTTCAAAATTCTCCTCTTTGCAAGGGTACTAGGAGCAAGATCTTGAAAAAATAATAGTTTGGACTCTTCGAACTGAAAGTCTCCTTTTTCTCTCGCTGCTTTCAACAAACATGCCGTATCCACAAAGCTCAACAGTCCACAGATTATATCTCTCGGAGGTTCATGAAATGCAGGCTTTGGTCTAAGAGCTCTATGCACCCGCTCTATCACCATTGTAGCGGCTCTCTCTTGCCCCACTAGTTCCACAAAAATTTGGTTCGTCACCTGTTGCAGCTCTTCTCCTGTTGTCAGTTCGGAGAGGCCTCTTATTCTTATATTCCGTCTTCTGCTGCGGTTTTCTTGATCCTCTATCATCAGGTGAGTATTATTAATGTGGAGTTGATGTGATGCAAGCGTCGTATTAATCGCGGCACTATGTTCCAAGATGGAGGACTGGGCTTCTTCCAACGCATCTACTCTGTGTCCAATTTGTCTGATGTCGTTTTTTATATCTGCTAACTCCTGCATTATCGGTGAGACCGCCTGTGTCAGGGCTTTCTTAAAATATGATCTCGATAATGTATCTCTGCTCCTTGCCGTATCCGAGTATGTTGTCGAACTTTCTCCATCGGAGTCGTCATCTCCGGCCTCTTCTGCTTGGCGTTCCAGCGCCATTTTTGCCGGGGACGTGAGTTTTTTCCTCAGAAATTTGTCCATTTCAGGTTGTTGTTTCCCCTGTTTTGTCAGACCAGGAGAGTCTTTGTATTTATCTTTAGAGGTTCTCACCATTTTGTCGCTGTTTTGTCGCTGTAAACCGCTTAAAAGCTGTTGTTTCTGGAGGTGAAGTGAGGAGCTCTCGAGTTAAGCGTCCATCACGATGCGCGGTAACTCCGCCCCCCTTTTTATGCGATTTTTAAACAAATTCTTTGTTTTGTAGTGGGTCTGCACCACATGCGTTTTTGATGCGATTTTTGATGTGATTTTTGAAGCGATTTTTAAGTAAATTCTTGTATTACACTGCATGCGTTTCTGATGCGATTTTTTATGCGTTTTTTTATGCGTTTTCTAGGGTTAGGGGTTGGGGTTGTGGTTAGGGTTAGGATTAGGGTTAGGGTTTTGCTGCGGTTTTTGATGCGATTTTTAAACAAATTCTTTGTTTTTAGGGTTAGGGTTAGGGGTTGGGGTTGGGGTTGTTGTTAGGGTTAGGGTTAGGAGTTAGGGTTAGGGTTTTGCTGTGGTTTCTGATGCGATTTTAAAACAAATTCTTTGCTTTTAGGGTTAGGGGCTGAGGTTAAGGTTAGGGTTTTGCTGCGGTTTCTGATGCGATTTTAAACAAATTCTTTACTTTTATGGTTAGGGTTAGGATTAGGGTTAGGGTTAGGGTCGGGGTTGAGGGTTGGGGTTGGGTTTGGAGGTTGGGGTTGGGGTTGGGGTTAGGGTTAGGGTTAAGGGTTAGGGGTTGGAGTTGGGGTTTGGGTTGGGGTTGGGGTTAGAATTAGGGTTAGGGTTAGAGTTAGGGGTTGGGGTTTGGGTTGTGGTTAGGGTTAGGATTAGGGTTAAGAGTTTGCTGCGGTTTTTGATTCGATTTTTAAACAAATTCTTTGTTTTTAAAGGTAGGGATTGGGGTTGGGGTTAGGCTTAGGGTTAGGGGTTAGGGTTAGGGTTTTGCTGCGGTTTTTGATGCGATTTTTAAACAAATTCTTTGTTTTTAAAGGTAGGGATTGGGGTTGGGGTTGGGGTTAGGGGTTAGGGTTAGGGGTTAGGGTTTTGCTGCGGTTTTTGATGCGATTTTAAACAAATTCTTTGTTTTGGAGTGGGTCTGCACCACATGCGTTTTTGATGCGATTTTTGACGTTAATTTTGATGTGATTTTTAAGTAAATTCTTGTATTACACTGCATGAGTTTCTGATGCGATTTTTGATGCGTTTTTTTAATGCGTTTTCTATGGTTAGGGTTAGGGGTTGGGGTTGGGGTTGTGGTTAGGGTTAGTATTAGGGGTTAGGATTAGGGGTTAGGGGTTAGGGTTAGGGTTTTGATGCGGTTTTTGATGCGATTTTTAAACAAATTATTTGTTTTTAGGGTTAGGATTAGGGGTTGGTGTTGGGGTTAGTAATAGGGTTAGGGGTTAGGGTTAGGGTTTTGGTGCGGTTCTTGATGCGATTTTTAAACAAATTCTTTGTTTTTAGTTTTAGGGTTAGGGGTTGGGGTTAGTGTTAGGGGTTAGGGTTTTGCTGCGGTTAGGGTTTTCTAGGGTTAGGGGTTGGGGTTGGGGTTGTGGTTAGGGTTAGGATTAGGGTTAGGGTTTTGCTGCGGTTTTTGATGCGATTTTTAAACAAATTCTTTGTTTTTAGGGTTAGGGTTAGGGGTTGGGGTTGTTGTTAGGATTAGGGTTAGGAGTTAGGGTAAGGGTTTTGCTTTGGTTTTTGATGCGATTTTAAAACAAATTCTTTGCTTTTAGGGTTAGGGGTTGGGTTTAGGGTTAGGATTTTGCTGCTGTTTCTGATGCGATTTTAAACAAATTCTTTGCTTTTAGGTTTAGGGTTGGGATTGGGGTTAGGGTTTGGGTTAGGGGTTGTGGTTGGGGTTGGGGTTAGGGTTAGGGGTTGGGGTTGTGGTTAGGGTTTGGGGTTAGGGTTAGGGTTTTGCTGCGGTTTCTGATGCGATTTTAAACAAATTCTTTACTTTTATGGTTAGGGTTAGGATTAGGTTTAGGGTTAGGGTTGAGGGTTGGGGTTGGGTTTGGAGGTTGGGGTTGGGGTTAGGGTTAAGGGTTAGGGGTTGGGGTTGGGGTTTGGGTTGGGGTTAGAATTAGGGTTAGGGTTAGGGTTAACCCTAGAATTAGGGTTAGGGTTAGGGTTAGGGTTAGGGTTAAGGGTTAGGGGTTGGGGTTGGGGTTTGGGTTGGGGTTAGAATTAGGGTTAGGGTTAGAGTTAGGGGTTGGGGTTTGGCTTGTGGTTAGGGTTAGGATTAGGGGTTAGGGTTAAGGGTTTGCTGCGGTTTTCGATGCGATTTTTAAACAAATCTTTGTTTTTAAAGGTAGGGATTGGGGTTAGGGTTAGGGTTAGGGGTTAGGGTTAGGGTTTTGCTGCGGTTTTTGATGCGATTTTTAAGTAAATTCTTTGTTTTTAGGATTAGGGGTTGGGCTTGGGGTTAGAGTTAGGGGTTAGGGTTTTGCTGCGATTTTTGCTGCGATTTTTGATGCGATTTTTGATGCGATTTTTAAGTAAATTCTTGTTTTACTCTACATGCGTTTCTGATGCGGTTTTTGATGCGGTTTTTGCTGCGATTTTTAATGCGATTTTTAAACAAATTCTTTGTTTTTAGGTTTAGGGTTAGGGGTTGGGGATCGGGTTAGGGGTTAGAGTTAGGGGTTAGGGTTAGGGTTTTGCTGCGGTTTTTGATGCGATTTTAAACAAATTCTTTGTTTTGGACTGGGTCTGCACCACATGCGTTTTTAATGCGATTTTTGACGTGATTTTTGATGTGATTTTTAAGTAAATTCTTGTATTACACTGCATGTATTTCTGATGCGATTTTTGATGCGTTTTTTTAATGCGTTTTCTAGGGTTAGGGTTAGGGGTTGGGGTTGGGGTTGGAGTTGGTGTTAGGGTTAGGATTAGGTGTTAGGGTTAGGGTTTTGCTGCAGTTTTTGATGCGATTTTTAAACAAATTCTTTGTTTTTAGGGTTAGGTTTAGGGGTTGGTGTTGGTGTTGGGGTTAGGGTTAGGGGTTAGGGTTAGGGTTTTGGTGCGGTTTTTGATGCGATTTTTAAACAAATTCTTTGTTTTTAGTTTTAGGGTTAGGGGTTGGGGTTAGGGTTAGGGGTTAGGGTTTTGCTGCGGTTTTTGATGCGATTTTCAAACAAATTCTTTGTTTTGGAGTGGGTCTGCACCACATGCATTTTTGATGCAATTTTTGATGTGATTTTGATGCGATTTTTAAGTAAATTCTTGTTATACACTGCATGCGTTTCTGATGCGATTTTTGATGCGTTTTTAATGTGTTTTCTAGGGTTAGGGTTAGGGGTTGGGGTTGGGGTTGTGGTTAGGGTTAGGGGTTGGGGTTAGGGTTAGGGTTAGGGTTTTGCTGTGGTTTTTGATGCGATTTTTAAACAAATTCTTTGTTTTTAGGGTTAGGGGTTGGGGTTGGGTTTAGGGTTAGGGTTTTGCTGCGGTTTCTGATGCGATTTGAAACAAATTCTTTGCTTTTAGGGTTAGGGTTGGGGTGGGGGTTAGGGTTAGGGTTTGGGTTAGGGGTTGTGGTTGGGGTTGGGGTTAGGGTTGGGGTTGGGGTTAGGGTTAGGGGTTGGGGTTGTGGTTAGGGTTAGGGGTTAGGGGTTAGGGTTTTGCTGTGGTTTCTGATGCGATTTTAAACAAATTCTTTACTTTTATAGTTAGGGTTAGGATTAGGGTTAGGGTTGGGGTTAAGGGTTGGGGTTGGGGTTGGGTTTGGTGGTTGGGGTTGGGGTTAGGGTTAAGGGTTAGGGGTTGGGGTTTGGATTGGGGTAAGAATTAAGGTTAGAGTTAGGGGTTGGGGTTGGGGTTGTGGTTAGGGTTAGGATTAGGGGTTAGAGTTAAGGTTTTGCTGCGGTTTTTGATGCGATTTTTAAACAAATTCTTTGTTTTTAAAGTTAGGGGTTTGGGTTGGGGTTAGGGTTAGGTTTAGGGTTAGGGGTTAGGGTTAGGGTTTTGCTGCGGTTTTTGATGCGATTTTTAAACAAATTCTTTGTGTTTAGGATTAGGGGTTGGGGTTGGGGTTAGGGTTAGGGGTTAGGGTTTTGCTGCGGTTTTTGATGCGATTTTTGATGCGATTTTTGATCCGATTTTTAAGTAAATTCTTGTTTTACTTCGCATGCGTTTCTGATGCGGTTTTTGATGCGGGTTTTGCTGCGATTTTTTTATGCGATTTTGAAACAAATTCTTTGTTTTTAGGTTTAGGGTTAGGGGTTGGGGATAGGGTTAGGGTTAGGGGTTAGGGTTAGGGTTTTGCTGCGGTTTTTGATGCGATTTTAAACAAATTCTTTGTTTTGGAGTGGGTCTGCACCACATGCGTTTTTGATGCGATTTTTGACGTGATTTTTGATGTGATTTTTAAGTAAATTCTTGTATTACACTGCATGCGTTTCTGATGCGATTTTTGATGCGTTTTTTATGCGTTTTCTAGGGTTAGGGTTAGGGTTGGGGTTGTGGCTAGGGTTAGGATTAGGGATTAGGGTTAGGGTTTTGCTGCTGTTTTTGATGCGATTTTTGATGCGATTTTTGATGCGATTTTTAAGTAAATTCTTGTTTTACTCTGCATGCGTTTCTGATGCCATTTTTGATGCAGGTTTTGCTGCGATTTTTTATGCCATTTTTAAACAAATGCTTTGTTTTTAGGGTTAGGGTTAGGGGTTGGGGTTGTTGTTAGGGTTAGGAGTTAGGGTTAGGGTTTTGCTGTGGTTTTTGATGCGATTTTAAAACAAATTCTTTGCTTTTAGGGTTTGGGTTAGGGGTTGGGGTTAGGGTTAGGGTTTTGCTGCGGTTTCTGATGCGATTTTAATCAAATTCTTTGCTTTTAGGGTTAGGTTTGGGGTTAGGGATAAGGTTAGGGTTTGGGTTAGGGGTTGTGGTTGGGGTTAGGGTTAGGTTTGTGGTTGGGGTTAGGGTTAGGGGTTGGGGTTGTGGTTAGGGGTTAGGGTTAGGGTTTTGCTGCGGTTTCTGATGCGATTTTAAACAAATTCTTTACTTTTATGGTTAGGGTTAGGATTAGGGTTAGGGTTAGGGTTGGGGTTGAGGGTTGGGGTTGAGGGTTGGGGTTGAGGGTTGGGGTTGGGTTTGGAGGTTGGCGTTAGGGTTAAGGGTTAGGAGTTGGGGTTGGGGTTTGGGTTGGGGTTGGGGTTAGAATTAGGGTTAGGGTTAGAGTTAGGGGTTGGGGTTTGGGTTTTGGCTAGGGTTAGAATTAGGGGTTAGGGTTAAGGGTTTGCTGCGGTTTTTGATGCGATTTTTAAACAAATTCTTTGTTTTTAAAGGTAGGGGTTGGGGTTGGGGTTAGGGTTAGGCTTAGGGGTTAGGGTTAGGGTTTTGCTGCGGTTTTTGATGCGATTTTAAAACAAATTCTTTGCTTTTAGGGTTAGGGTTAGGGGTTGGGGTTAGGGTTAGGGTTAGGGGTTGTGGTTGGGGTTGGGGTTAGGGTTAGGGTTGGGGTTGGGGTTAGCGTTAGGGTTAGGGTTGAGGATGTGGTTAGGGTTAGGGGTTAGAGTTAGGGTTTTGCTGCGGTATCTGATGCGATTTTAAACAAATTCTTTACTTTTATGGTTAGGGTTAGGATTTGGGTTAGGGTTAGAGTTGGGTTTGGAGGTTGGGGTTAGGGTTAAGGGTTAGAGGTTGGGGTTGGGGTTAGAAGTAGGGTTAGGGTTAGAGTTAGGGGTTGGGGTTTGGGTTGTGGTTAGGATTAGGGGTTAGGGTTAAGGGTTTGCTGCAGTTTTTGATGCGATTTTTAAACAAATTCTTTGTTTTTAAAGGTAGGGATTGGGGTTAGAGTTAGGATTAGGGTTAGGGGTTAGGGTTTTGCTGCGGTTTTTGATGCGATTTTTAAACAAATTCTTTGTTTTTAGGATTAGGGGTTGGGGTTAGAGTTAGGGGTTAGGGTTTTGCTGCGGTTTTTGCTGCGATTTTTGCTGCGATTTTTGATGCGATTTTTGATGCGATTTTTAAGTAAATTCTTGTTTTACTCCACATGCGTTTCTGATGCGGTTTTTGATGCGGGTTTTGTTGCGATTTTTAATGCGATTTTTAAACAAATTCTTTGTTTTTAGGTTTAGGGTTAGGGGTTGGGGATAGGGTTAGGGGTTAGAGTTAGGGGTTAGGGTTAGGGTTTTGCTGCGGTTTTTGATGCGATTTTAAATAAATTCTTTGTTTTGGAGTGGGTCTGCACCACATGCGTTTTTAATGCGATTTTTGACGTGATTTTTTATGTGATTTTTAAGTAAATTCTTGTATTACACTGCATGCATTTCTGATGCGATTTTTGATGCGTTTTTTAAATGCGTTTTCTAGGGTTAGGGTTAGGGGTTGGGGTTGGGGTTGGAGTTGTTGTTAGGGTTAGGATTAGGGGTTAGGGGTTAGGGTTTTGCTGCAGTTTTTGATGCGATTTTTAAACAAATTCTTTGTTTTTAGGGTTAGGTTTAGGGGTTGGTGTTGGGGTTAGGGTTAGGGGTTAGGGTTAGGGTTTTGGTGCGGTTTTTGATACGATTTTTAAACAAATTCATTGTTTTTAGTTTTAGGGTTAGGGGTTTGGGTTAGGGTTAGGGGTTTGGGTTTTGCTGCAGTTTTTGATGCGATTTTCAAACAAATTCTTTGTTTTTAGGGTTAGGGGTTGGGGTTGGGGTTGGGGTTAGGGGTTAGGGTTTTGCTGCGGTTCTTGATGCGAGTTTAAACAAATTCTTTGTTTTTAGTGTTAGGGGTTGGGGTTGGGGTTAGGGGTTAGGGTTAGGGTTTTGCTGTGGTTTTTGATGCGATTTTAAACAAATTCTTTGTTTTGGAGTGGGTCTGCACCACATGCATTTTTGATGCGATTTTTGATGTGATTTTTGATGCGATTTTTAAGTAAATTCTTGTTATACACTGCATCCTTTTCTGATGCGATTTTTGATGCGTTTTTAATGTGTTTTCTAGGGTTAGGGTTAGGGGTTGGGGTTGTGGTTAGGGTTAGGATTAGGGGTTAGGGATAGGGTTTTGCTGCGGTTTTTGATGCGATTTTTAAACAAATTCTTTGTTTTTAGGATTAGGGGTTGGGGTTAGAGTTAGGGGTTAGGGTTTTGCTGCGGTTTTTGCTGCGATTTTTGATGCGATTTTTGATGCGATTTTTGATGCGATTTTTAAGTAAATTCTTGTTTTACTCCACATGCATTTCTGATGCGGTTTTTGATGCGGGTTTTGTTGCGATTTTTAATGCGATTTTTAAACAAATTCTTTGTTTTTAGGTTTAGGGTTAGGGGTTGGGGATAGGGTTAGGGGTTAGAGTTAGGGGTTAGGGTTAGGGTTTTGCTGCGGTTTTTGATGCGATTTTAAATAAATTCTTTATTTTGGAGTGGGTCTGCACCACATGCATTTTTAATGCGATTTTTGATGTGATTTTTTATGTGATTTTTAAGTAAATTCTTGTATTACACTGCATGCATTTCTGATGCGATTTTTGATGCGTTTTTTAAATGCGTTTTCTAGGGTTAGGGTTAGGGGTTGGGGTTGGAGTTGTTGTTAGGGTTAGGATTAGGGGTTAGGGGTTAGGGTTTTGCTGCAGTTTTTGATGCGATTTTTAAACAAATTCTTTGTTTTTAGGGTTAGGTTTAGGGGTTGGTGTTGGGGTTAGGGTTAGGGGTTAGGGTTAGGGTTTTGGTGCGGTTTTTGATACGATTTTTAAACAAATTCTTTGTTTTTAGTTTTAGGGTTAGGGGTTTGGGTTAGGGTTAGGGGTTAGGGTTTTGCTGCAGTTTTTGATGCGATTTTCAAACAAATTCTTTGTTTTTAGGGTTAGGGGTTGGGGTTGGGGTTGGGGTTAGGGGTTAGGGTTTTGCTGCGGTTCTTGATGCGAGTTTAAACAAATTCTTTGTTTTAGTGTTAGGGGTTGGGGTTGGGGTTAGGGTTAGGGGTTAGGGTTAGGGTTTTGCTGTGGTTTTTGATGCGATTTTAAACAAATTCTTTGTTTTGGAGTGGGTCTGCACCACATGCATTTTTGATGCGATTTTTGATGTGATTTTTGATGCGATTTTTAAGTAAATTCTTGTTATACACTGCATCCTTTTCTGATGCGATTTTTGATGCGTTTTTAATGTGTTTTCTAGGGTTAGGGTTAGGGGTTGGGGTTGTGGTTAGGGTTAGGATTAGGGGTTAGGGATAGGGTTTTGCTGTGGTTTTTGATGCGATTTTTAAACAAATTCTTTGTTTTTAGGGTTAGGGTTAGGGGTTGGGGTTGTTGATAGGGTTAGGGTTAGGAGTTAGGGTTAGGGTTTTGCTGCGGTTTCTGATGCGATTTTAAACAAATTCTTTGCTTTTAGGGTTAGGGTTAGGGTTGGGGTTAGGGTTAGGGTTTGGGTTAGGGGTTGTGGTTGGGGTTGAGGTTGGGGTTAGGGTTGGGGTTGGGGTTAGGGTTAGGGGTTGGGGTTGTGGTTAGGGTTAGGGGTTAGGGTTTTGCTGCGGTTTCTGATGCGATTTTAAACAAATTCTTTACTTTTATGGTTAGGGTTAGGATTAGGGTTAGGGTTGGGATTGAGGGTTGGGGTTGGGGTTGGGTTTGGAGGTTAGTGTTGGGGTTAGGGTTAAGGGTTAGGGGTTGGGGTTTGGGTTGGGGTAAGAATTAGGGTTAGGGTTAGAGTTAGGGGTTGGGGTTGGGGTTGTGTTTAGGGTTAGGATTAGGGGTTAGAGTTAAGGGTTTGCTGAGGTTTTTGATGCGATTTTTAAACAAATTCTTTGTTTTTAAAGTTAGGGGTTTGGATTGGGGTTAGGGTTAGGGGTTAGGGTTAGGGTTTTGCTGCGGTTTTTGATGCGATTTTTGATGCGATTTTTGATGCGATTTTTGATCCGATTTTTAAGTAAATTCTTGTTTTACTCCGCATGCGTTTCTGATGCGGTTTTTGATGCGGGTTTTGCTGCGATTTTTTATGCGATTTTGAAACAAATTCTTTGATTTTAGGTTTAGGGTTAGGGGTTGGGGTTGGGGATAGGGTTAGGGTTAGGTGTTAGGGTTAGGGTTTTGCTGCGGTTTTTGATGCGAGTTTTTAAACAAATTCTTTGTGTTTAGGATTAGGGGTTGGGGTTGGGGTTAGGGTTAGGGGTTAGGGTTTTGCTGCGGTTTTTGATGCGATTTTTGATGCGATTTTTGATCCGATTTGTAAGTAAATTCTTGTTTTACTCCGCATGCGTTTCTGATGCGGTTTTTGATGCGGGTTTTGCTGCGATTTTTTTATGCGATTTTGAAACAAATTCTTTGTTTTTAGGTTTAGGGTTAGGGGTTGGGGTTGGGGATAGGGTTAGGGTTAGGAATTAGGGTTAGGGTTTTGCTGCGGTTTTTGATGCGATTTTAAACAAATTCTTTGTTTTGGAGTGGGTCTGCACCACATGCGTTTTTGATGCGATTTTTGACGTGATTTTTAAATAAATTCTTGTATTACACTGCATGCGTTTCTGATGCGATTTTTTATGCGTTTTTTTATGCGTTTTCTAGGGTTAGGGATAGGGGTTAGGGTTGGGGTTGTGGTTAGGGTTAGGATTAGGGATTAGGGTTAGGGTTTTGCTGCGGTTTTTGATGCGATTTTTGATGCGTTTTTTTATGCGTTTTCTAGGGTTAGGGGTTGGGGTTGGGGTTGTGGTTAGGGTTAGGATTAGGGGTTAGGGTTAGGGTTTTGCTGCCATTTTTGATGCGATTTTTAAACAAATTCTTTTTTCTTAGGGTTAGGGTTATTGTTTGGGGTTGGGGTTGGGGTTGTGGTTAGGGTTAGGGTTAGGAGTTAGGGTTAGGGTTTTGCTGTGGTTTTTGATGCGATTTTAAAACAAATTCTTTGCTTTTAGGGTTAGGGTTAGGGGTTGGGGTTAGGGTTAGGGTTTTGCTGCGGTTTCTGATGCGATTTTAAACAAATTCTTTGCTTTTAGGGTTAGAGTTTGGGTTAGGGGTTGTGGTTGGGGTTGGGGTTAGGGTTGGGGTTGATGTTAGGGTTAGGGGTTGAGGTTGTGGTTAGGGTTAGGGGTTAGGGTTTTGCTGCGGTTTCTGATGCGATTTTAAACAAATTCTTTACTTTTATGGTTAGGGTTAGGATTTGGGTTAGGGTTAGGGTTGGGGTTGAGGGTTGGGGTTGGGTTTGGAGGTTGGGGTTGGGGTTAGGGTTAAGGGTTAGGGGTTGGGGTTTGGGTTGGGGTTAGAATTAGGGTTAGGGTTAGAGTTAGGGGTTGGGGTTTGGGTTGTGGTTAGGATTAGGGGTTAGGGTTAAGGGTGTGCTGCGGTTTTTGATGCGATTCTTAAACAAACTCTTTGTTTTTAAAGGTAGGGATTGGGGTTGGGGTTAGGGTTAGGCTTAGGGTTAGGGGTTAGGGATTTGCTGCGGTTTTTGATGCGATTTTTAAACAAATTCTTTGTTTTTAGGATTAGGGGTTGGGGTTAGAGTTAGGGGTTAGGGTTTTGATGCGATTTTTGATGCGATTTTTGATGCGATTTTTGATGCGATTTTTGATGCGATTTTTAAGTAAATTCTAGTTTTACTCCGCATGCGTTTCTGATGCGGTTTTTGATGCGGGTTTTGCTGCGATTAGGGTTAGGGTTAGGGGTTAGGGTTTTGCTGCCTCTTCTGATGCGATTTTAAACAAATTCTTTGTTTTGTAGTGGGTCTGCACCACATGCGTTTTTGATGCAATTTTTGATGTGATTTTTGAAGCGATTTTTAAGTAAATTCTTGTATTACACTGCATGCGTTTCTGATGCGATTTTTGATGCGTTTTTTTATGCGTTTTCTAGGGTTAGGGGTTGGGGTTGTGGTTAGGGTTAGGATTAGGGGTTAGGGTTAGGGTTTTGCTGCGGTTTTTGATGCGATTTTTAAACAAATTCTTTTTTTTTTAGGGTTAGGGTTATTGTTTGGGGTAGGAGTTGTTGTTAGGGTTAGGAGTTAGGGTTAGGGTTTTGCTGTGGTTTTTGATGCGATTTTAAAACAAATTCTTTGCTTTTAGGGTTAGGGGCTGGGGTTAAGGTTAGGGTTTTGCTGCGGTTTCTGATGCGATTTTAAACAAATTCTTTGCTTTTAGGGTTAGGGTTAGGGTTGGGGTTGGGGTTATGGTTTGGGTTAGGGGTTGTGGTTGGGGTTAGGGTTAGGGTTGGGGTTGGGGTTATGGTTAGGGGTTGGGGTTGTGGTTAGGGTTAGGGGTTAGGGTTAGGGTTTTGCTGCGGTTTCTGATGCGATTTTAAACAAATTCTTTACTTTTATGGTTAGGGTTAGAATTAGGGTTAGGGTTAGGGTCGGGGTTGAGGGTTGGGGTTGGGGTTGGGTTTGGAGGTTGGGGTTGGGGTTGGGGTTAGGGTTATGGTTAAGGGTTAGGGGTTGGAGTTTGGGTTGGGGTTGGGGTTAGAATTAGGGTTAGGGTTAGAGTTAGGGGTTGGGGTTTTGGTTGTGGTTAGGGTTAGGATTAGGGTTAAGAGTTTGCTGCGGTTTTTTGATGCGATTTTTAAACAAATTCTTTGTTTTTAAAGGTAGGGATTGGGGTTAGGGTTAGGGTTTTGCTGCGGTTTTTGATGCGATTTTTAAACAAATTCTTTGTTCTTAAAGGTAGGGATTGGGGTTGGGGTTAGGGTTAGGGGTTAGGGTTAGGGGTTAGGGTTTTGCTGCGGTTTTTGTCGCGATTTTAAACAAATTCTTTGTTTTGGAGTGGGTCTGCACCACATGCGTTTTTGATGCGATTTTTGACATTAATTTTGATGTGATTTTTAAGTAAATTCTTGTATTACACTGCATGAGTTTCTGATGCGATTTTTGATGCGTTTTTTTAATGCGTTTTCTATGGTTAGGGTTAGGGGTTGGGGTTGTGGTGAGGGTTAGTATTAGGGGTTAGGATTAGGGGTTAGGGGTTAGGGTTAGGGTTTTGCTGCGGTTTTTGATGCGATTTTTAAACAAATTATTTGTTTTTAGGGTTAGGATTAGGGGTTGGTGTTGGGGTTAGTAATAGGGTTAGGGGTTAGGGTTAGGGTTTTGGTGCGGTTCTTGATGCAATTTTTAAACAAATTCTTTGTTTTTAGTTTTAGGGTTAGGGGTTGGGGTTAGTGTTAGGGGTTAGGGTTTTGCTGCGGTTAGGGTTTTCTAGGGTTAGGGGTTGGGGTTGGGGTTGGGGTTGTGGTTAGGGTTAGGATTAGGGGTTAGGGTTAGGGTTTTGCTGCGGTTTTTGATGCGATTTTTAAACAAATTCTTTGTTTTTAGGGTTAGGGTTAGGGGTTGGGGTTGTTGTTAGGATTAGGGTTAGGAGTTAGGGTAAGGGTTTTGCTTTGGTTTTTGATGCGATTTTAAAACAAATTCTTTGCTGTTAGGGTTAGGGGTTGGGGTTAGGGTTAGGATTTTGCTGCTGTTTCTGATGCGATTTTAAACAAATTCTTTGCTTTTAGGGTTAGGTTTGGGATTGGGGTTAGGGTTTGGGTTAGGGGTTGTGGTTGGGGTTGGGGTTAGGGTTAGGGGTTGGGGTTGTGGTTAGGGTTAGGGTTTGGGGTTATGGTTAGGGTTTTGCTGCGGTTTCTGATGCGATTTTAAACAAATTCTTTACTTTTATAGTTAGGGTTAGGATTAGGTTTAGGGTTAGGGTTGGGGTTGAGGGTTGGGGTTGGGTTTGGAGGTTGGGGTTGGGGTTAAGTTTAACCCATTCCCGTTCCTTGACGTACTATTACGTCATGGCAGCTGTATCGTTCGCGCTCCATGCCGTAATAGTACGTCACGGGAGTAACGGCCATTTCGGCCGTCCTCCCGACACATACAGGAGCTGTGACAGCTGCTGTCTCGTACAGCAGATGTCACAGCTCCTACAGCGGGGACCGATCGCTGTGTCCCCGCTGATTAACCCCTTAAAAGCCGCGTTCTATAGAGATCGCGGCTTTTTAGGGGTTAAGCTGCCATCGCCGGCCTGCTACGCGACAGCGGCCGGCGATGGTGACTATGGCAACCAGACACCAAACAATGGCGTCCGGCTATGCCATAGACGGAAGCCTAGTGGGTCCTGACAACGTCAGGACCCACTATGCTTGCTGTCAGTGAGTAGCTGACAGTTCTAATACACTGCACTACGCATGTAGTGCAGTGTATTAGAATAGCGATCAGTGCCTCCTGCCCTCATGTCCCCTAGTGGGACAAAGTAATAAAGTAAAAAAAAAGTTAAAAAAAGATGTGTAAAAATAAGAAAATAAAATATTTAAAAGTATTAAAAGTAAAAATCCCCCTTTTTACCTTATCAGTCATTTATTATTAATAAAAGTATATAAACAAACAAATAAACTATACATAATTGGTATCGCCGTGTCCGTAACGGCCTGAACTACAAAATTATTCCATTATTTATCCCACACGGTGAACGCCGTAAAATAAAATAATAATAAACCGAACCACAATCACAATTCTTTGGTCACTTCACCTCCCAAAAAATGGAATAAAAAGAGATCAAAAAGTCGCATGTACCTAAAAATGATACTGATGGAAACTACAGTTCGTTACGCAAAAAATAAGTCCTGGCACGGCTTTATTGATGGAAAAATAAAAAAGTTCTGGCTCTTAGAATAAGGTAACACAAAAAGTGAATGATTGTTTACAAAACTTATTTTATTGTGCAAACGCCATAAGACATAAAAAAAAACTATAAACATCTGGTATCGACGTAATCGAATCGCCCCGCAGAATAAAGTGAACATGTCAATTATAGCGCACGGTGAACGCCGTAAAAAAAAAAAGAAAAAAAAAACAATCGTACAATTGCTGTTTTTTAGTCACCACGCCACCTAAAAATAGAATAAAAACTGATCAAAAAGCCGCATGCACCCCAAGAAAACTACAATGGATTCCTCAAGGGGTCTAGCTTCCAAATTGGGGTCACTTTTGGGGGTTCCCAATGTTTTGGCACCGCAAGACCTCTTCAAACCGGACATGGTGCCTAATAAAAAAGAGGCTTCAAAATCCACTAGGTGCTCCTTTGCTTCGGAGGCCGGTGCTTCAGTCCATTACCGCCCGAGGGCCACATGTGGGATATTTCTCAAAACTGCAGAATCTGGGCAATAAGTATTAAGTTGCGTTTCTCTGATAAATCCTTTTGTGTTATAAAAAAAATGGTATAAAGAGGATTTTCTGACAAAAAAAAAATGTACATTTCACCTCTACTTTGCTCTAAATTTTTGTGAAACACCTAAAGGGTTCATAAACTTTCTAAATGCTGTTGTGAATACTTTGAGGGGTCTAGTTTCTAAAATGGGGTATTTGATAGGGGTTTCTAATATATGGGTCCCTCAAAGCAACTTCAGAACTGAACTGGAACCTAAAAAAATAAATAAATGAGGCAATACTTCATTTCTTACATTATACTGATAATGAGCCGTGCCCACCCCGAGATGACCCCAGTTTTGACCGTTTGTATAAATGGAGACCCCTATTAGACCGTTCCAGTGCCCGGTTTTCCCAAGCATTCACCCCCGAGACGTGTATTTCTATTGATGAGTCCCTGGTACATTTTATAGGGAGGGTTCAATTCCGCGAGTACCTGCCGGGTAAGAGGGTACGGTATGGCGTGAAGATGTATAAGCTGTGCGAGAGTGATCAGGGTATACCTACAGGTTTAGGATATATGAAGGAAAGGCCACCCCCAAAGCAGACTGCATCCTGGACTACAATAGGTACATGGGAGGGATGGACTTGTAAGATCAAGCCCTGAAGCCCTACAGCGCCATGCAGTGTGGTATAAGAAGCTAGCCGGGCACATCATACAGATGGCATTGTACAATGCATACATGCTACGTCGATGTGCAGGCCAGACGGGAACTTTCCTGGAATTTCAAGAGGTGATTATCAAGAACCTAATCTTTAGGGACCAAGAAGGGGGTGCACCCAGTACTTCTGGAAGCGAGCCCACACGCATCGTACCAGGGCAACACTTTCCAGGAGAAGTTCCCCAAACTGGCAAGAAGGGAAAAAGTCAAAAGAGGTGCAGCGTCTGCTATAAGAGGGCGATAATGGATGACACAATATATCAATGTGACACGTGTCCCGAATAACCAGAGCTCTGTATGAAAGTGTTTTAAAATTTATCATACATCCCTTGGTTTATAATTTACCCCAATTTTACTTACCCTGATGCACTCCGCACAGCTTATCCCCCCTCGTCTTTCCCCTCTGGGCCCTGCTGTGTGTCCAGGCAGCTGATAACAGCCACATGTAGGGTATTGCCATACCCGGGAGAACCCACATTACAGTTTATGGGGTGTAGGTCTCCGGTCAAAATGCTCACTACACCTCTAGATGAATGCCTTAAGGGTGTAGTTTTTAAAACGGGGTCACTTCTTGCGGGTTTCAACTGTACTGGTACCTCAGGGGCTTCTGCATACATGACTTCGCACTAGAAAATCCCCAGTAGGCCAAATGGTGTTCCTTTCCTTCTGAGCCCTCCCATGGGCCCAAACGGCAGTTTATCACAACAAATGGGGTATTGCGGCACTCAGAACAAATTGCGCAACAGAATGGGGTATTTTGTTTCTTGTGAAAATAAGAAATTTTCAGCCAAAACTACATATTATTTGAAAAAAATAATTTTGTTTTCATTCCCAGCCCAATTCAAATAAGTTCTGTGAAAAAACTATGGGGTCAAAATGGTCACAACACCCATAAATGAATTCCTTGAGGGGTGTAGTTTCCAAAATGGGGTCATTTGTGGTTGGTTTCTATTGCTTTGATACCTCTGGGGCTCTGCAAATGCGACATGGCACCCGAAAACCAAACCAGCAAAATCTGTACTCCAAAGAACACACAGCGCTCCTTCCCTTCTGAGGCCTCCCATGGGCCCAAACGGCAGTTTATTGCCACAAATGGGGTATTGATGCACTCAGGAGAAATTGGGCAACAAAATTGAGTATTTTGTTCCCTGTGAAAATAAGAAATTTTGGTAAAAAATTACATCTTATTGGAAAAAATGTCATTTTTTTAATGTCACAGCCCAATTGAAATAGGTGCTGTGAAAAAACTGTGTGGTCAAAATGCTAACAACAACCATAAATGAATTCCTTGAGGGGTGTAGTTTCCAAAATGGGGTCACTTTTGGTGGGTTTCCATTGCTTTGATACCTCTGAGGCGCTGCAAATGCGACATGGCACCCGAAAACCAATCCAACAAAATCTGGACTCCAACAAACATATAGCGCTCCTTTCCTTCTGAGCCCTCCCATGGGCCCAAACGGCAGTTTATCACCACAAATGGGGTATTGCCACACTAAGGACAAATTGGGCAACAAAATGGGGTATTTTGTTCCCTGTGAAAATAAGAAATTTTGATCACAAATGACATTTTATTGGAAAAAATGACATTTTTTTCATTTCAGAGCCCAATTCAAATACGTGCTGTGAAAAAACTGTGCGGTCAAAATGGTAACAACAACCCTAAATGAATTCCTTGAGGGGTGTCGTTTCCAAAATGGGGTCACTATTGGGGGATTCCTACTGTTTTGACACCTCAACACCTCTTCAAACCTGGCATGCTGCCTAAAATATATTCTAATAAAAAAGAGGACTCAAAATGCACTAGGTGCTTCTTTGCTTCTAGGGCTTGTGTTTTAGTCCACGAGCGCAGTAGGGCCACATGTGGGACATTTCTAAAAACTGCAGAATCTGGACAATACATATTTAGTAGTGTCTCTCTGGTAAAACCTTCTGTGTTACAGAAAAAAAAATGAATAAAATTGAAATTCAGCAAGAAAAATGAAATTTGCAAATTTCACCTCCACATTGCTTTAATTCCTATGAAATGCCTGAAGGGTTAAAAAACTTTCTAACTGCTGTTTTGAATACTTTGAGGGGTCTCGTTTTTAAAATGGGGTGTTTTATCAGGGTTTCTAATACATAGGCCCCACAAAGCCACTTCAGAACTCAAGAGGTACCTTAAAAAAAAGGCTTTTGAAATTTTCTTAAAAATATGAGAAATTGCTGTTTATGTTCTAAGCCTTGTAACGTCCAAGAAAAATAAAAGAATGTTCAAAAAACGCTGCCAATCTAAAGTAGACATATGGGAAATGTGAACTAGTAACTATTGTGGGTGGTATAACCGTCTGTTTTACAAGCAGATGCATTTCAATTCTGAAAAATGCTATTTTTTCTAAATTTTCTCTACATTTTGCAATTTTTCACCAATAAACACTGAATATATCGACCAAATTTTACCACGAACATGAAGCCCAATGTGTCACGAGAGAAAACAATCTCAGAATCGCTGGGGTAGGTTTAAGCATTCCGACGTTATTACCACATAAAGTGAAATATGTCAGATTTGAAAAATGGGCTCTGAGCCTTAAGGCCAAAACTAGGCTGCGTCCTTAAGGGGTTAAGGGTTAGGGGTTGGGGTTGGGGTTTGGGTTGGGGTTAGAATTAGGGTTAGGGTTAGAGTTAGGGGTTGGGGTTTGGCTTGTGGTTAGGGTTAGGATTAGGGGTTAGGGTTAAGGGTTTGCTGCGGTTTTCGATGCGATTTTGAAACAAATTCTTTGTTTTTAAAGGTAGGGATTGGGGTTGGGGTTAGGGTTAGGGTTAGGGGTTAGGGTTAGGGTTTTGCTGCGGTTTTTGATGCGATTTTTAAGTAAATTCTTTGTTTTTAGGATTAGGGGTTGGGGTTGGGGTTAGAGTTAGGGGTTAGGGTTTTGCTGCGGTTTTTGCTGCTATTTTTGATGCGATTTTTGATGCGATTTTTAAGTAAATTCTTGTTTTACTCTACATGCGTTTCTGATGCGGTTTTTGATGCGGGTTTTGCTGCGATTTTTAATGCGATTTTTAAACAAATTCTTTGTTTTTAGGTTTAGGGTTAGGGGTTGGGGATAGGGTTAGGGGTTAGAGTTAGGGGTTAGGGTTAGGGTTTTGCTGCGGTTTTTGATGCGATTTTAAACAAATTCTTTGTTTTGGAGTGGGTCTGCACCACATGCGTTTTTAATGCGATTTTTGACGTGATTTTTTATGTGATTTTTAAGTAAATTCTTGTATTACACTGCATGTATTTCTGATTTTTGATGCGTTTTTTTAATGCGTTTTCTAGGGTTAGGGTTAGGGGTTGCGGTTGGAGTTGTTGTTAGGGTTAGGATTAGGGGTTAGGGTTAGGGTTTTGCTGCAGTTTTTGATGCGATTTTTAAACAAATTCTTTGTTTTTAGGGTTAGGTTTAGGGGTTGGTGTTGGGGTTAGGGTTAGGGGTTAGGGTTAGGGTTTTGGTGCTGTTTTTGATACGATTTTTAAACAAATTCTTTGTTTTTAGTTTTAGGGTTAGGGGTTGGGGTTAGGGGTTAGGGTTTTGCTGCAGTTTTTGATGCGATTTTCAAACAAATTCTTTGTTTTTAGGGTTAGGGGTTGGGGTTGGGGTTGGGGTTAGGGGTTAGGGTTTTGCTGCGGTTCTTGATGCGATTTTAAACAAATTCTTTGTTTTTAGGGTTAGGGTTTGGGGTTGGGGTTAAGGTTAGGGGTTAGGGTTAGGGTTTTGCTGCGGTTTTTGATACGATTTTAAAAAAATTATTCGTTTTTAGGGTTAGGGTTGGGGTTAGGGTTAGGGTTTTGCTGCGGTTTCTGATGCGATTTTAAACAAATTCTTTGCTTTTAGGGTTAGGGTTGGGGTTGGGGTTAGGGTTAGGGTTTGGTTTAGGGGTTGTGGTTGGGGTTGGGGTTAGGGTTAGGGTTGGGGTTAGGGTTAGGGGTTGGGGTTGTGGTTAGGGTTAGGGGTTAGGGTTAGGGTTTTGCTGCGGTTTCTGATGCGATTTTAAACAAATTCTTTACTTTTATAGTTAGGGTTAGGATTAGGGTTAGGGTTGGGGTTGAGGGTTGGGGTTGGGGTTGGGTTTGGAGGTTGGGGTTGGGGTTAGGGTTAAGGGTTAGGGGTTGGGGTTTGGGTTGGGGTAAGAATTAGGTTTAGGGTTAGAGTTAGGGGTTGGGGTTGGGGTTGTGGGTAGGGTTAGGATTAGGGGTTAGGGTTAAGGTTTTGCTGCGGTTTTTGATGCGATTTTTAAACAAATTCTTTGTTTTTAAAGTTAGGGGTTTGGGTTGGGGTTAGGGTTAGGCTTAGGGTTAGGGGTTAGGGTTAGGGTTTTGCTGCGGTTTTTGATGCGATTTTTAAACAAATTCTTTGTGTTTAGGATTAGGGGTTGGGGTTGGGGTTAGGGTTAGGGGTTAGGGTTTTGCTGCGGTTTTTGATGCGATTTTTGATGCGATTTTTGATCCGATTTTTAAGTAAATTCTTGTTATACTCCGCATGCGTTTCTGATGCGGTTTTTGATGCGGGTTTTGCTGCGATTTTTTTTATGCGATTTTGAAACAAATTCTTTGTTTTTAGGTTTAGGGTTAGGGGTTAGGGTTAGGGTTTTGCTGCGGTTTTTGATGCGATTTTAAACAAATTCTTTGTTTTGGAGTGGGTCTGCACCACATGCGTTTTTGATGCGATTTTTGATGTGATTTTTGAAGCGATTTTCAAGTAAATTCTTGTTTTACACTGCATGCGTTTCTGATGCGATTTTTGATGCGTTTTTTTAATGCGTTTTCTAGGGTTAGGGTTTGGGGTTGTGGTTAGGGTTAGGATTAGGGGTTAGGGTTAGGGTTTTGCTGCGGTTTTTTATGCGATTTTTAAACAAATGCTTTGTTTTTAGGGTTAGGGTTAGGGGTTGGGGTTGTTGTTAGGGTTAGGGTTAGGAGTTAGGATTAGGGTTTTGCTGTGGTTTTTGATGCGATTTTAAAACAAATTCTTTGCTTTTAGGGTTTGGGTTAGGGGTTGGGGTTAGGGTTAGGGTTTTGCTGCGGTTTCTGATGCGATTTTAATCAAATTCTTTGCTTTTAGGGTTAGGCTTGGGGTTGGGGATAGGGTTAGGGTTTGGGTTAGGGGTTGTGGTTGGGGTTGGGGTTAGGGTTATGTCTGTGGTTGGGGTTAGGGTTAGGGGTTGGGGTTGTGGTTAGGGTTAGGGGTTAGGGTTAGGGTTTTGCTGCGGTTTCTGATGCGATTTTAAACAAATTCTTTACTTTTATGGTTAGGGTTAGGATTAGGGTTAGGGTTAGGGTTGGGGTTGAGGGTTGGGGTTGGGTTTGGAGGTTGGGGTTGGGGTTAGGGTTAAGGGTTAGGAGTTGGGGTTGGGGTTTGGGTTGGGGTTGGGGTTAGAATTAGGGTTAGAGTTAGGGGTTGGGGTTTGGGTTGTGGTTAGGGTTAGAATAAGGGGTTAGGGTTAAGGGTTTGCTGCGGTTTTTGATGCGATTTTTAAACAAATTCTTTGTTTTTAAAGGTTGGGGTTGGGGTTAGGGTTAGGCTCAGAGGTTAGGGTTAGGGTTTTGCTGCGCTTTTTGATGCGATTTTAAAACAAATTCTTTGCTTTTAGGGTTAGGGTTAGGGGTTGGGGTTAGGGTTAGGGGTTGTGGTTGGGGTTGGGGTTAGGGTTAGGGTTGGGGTTGGGGTTAGTGTTAGGGTTAGGGGTTGAGGTTGTGGTTAGGGTTAGGGGTTAGAGTTAGGGTTTTGCTGCGGTATCTGATGCGATTTTGAACAAATTCTTTACTTTTATGGTTAGGGTTAGGATTTGGGTTAGGGTTAGAGTTGGGTTTGGAGGTTGGGGTTAGGGTTAAGGGTTAGGGGTTGGGGTTGGGGTTAGAAGTAGGGTTAGGGTTAGAGTTAGGGGTTGGGGTTTGGGTTGTGGTTAGGGTTAGGATTAGGGTTAGGGTTTTGCTGCGGTTTTTGATGCGATTTTTAAACAAATTCTTTGTTTTCAAAGGTAGGGATTGGGGTTAGGGTTAGGATTAGGGTTAGGGTTTTGCTGCGGTTTTTGATGCGATTTTTAAACAAATTCTTTGTTTTTAGGATTAGGGGTTGGGGTTAGAGTTAGGGGTTAGGGTTTTGCTGCGGTTTTTGCTGCGATTTTTGATGCGATTTTTGATGCGATTTTTAAGTAAATTCTTGTTTTACTCCACATGCGTTTCTGATGCGGTTTTTGATGCGGGTTTTGCTGCGATTTTTAATGCGATTTTTAAACAAATTCTTTGTTTTTAGGTTTAGGGTTAGGGGTTGGGGATAGGGTTAGGGGTTAGAGTTAGGGGTTAGGGTTAGGGTTTTGCTGCGGTTTTTGATGCGATTTTAAACAAATTCTTTGTTTTGGAGTGGGTCTGCACCACATGCGTTTTTAATGCGATTTTTGACATGATTTTTGATGTGATTTTTAAGTAAATTCTTGTATTACACTGCATGCATTTCTGATGCGATTTTTGATGCGTTTTTTTAATGCGTTTTCTAGGGTTAGGGTTAGGGGTTGGGGTTGGGGTTGGAGTTGTTGTTAGGGTTAGGATTAGGGGTTAAGGGTTAGGGTTTTGCTGCAGTTTTTGATGCGATTTTTAAACAAATTCTTTGTTTTTAGGGTTAGGTTTAGGGGTTGGTGTTGGGGTTAGGGTTAGGGGTTAGGGTTAGGGTTTTGGTGCGGTTTTTGATACGATTTTTAAACAAATTCTTTGTTTTTAGTTTTAGGGTTAGGGGTTGGGGTTAGGGTTAGGGGTTAGGGTTTTGCTGCGGTTTTTGATGCGATTTTCAAACAAATTCTTTGTTTTTAGGGTTAGGGGTTGGGTTTGGGGTTAGGGGTTAGGGTTTTGCTGCGGTTCTTGATGCGATTTTAAACAAATTCTTTGTTTTTAGGGTTAGGGGTTGGGGTTGGGGTTAGGGTTAGGGGTTAGGGTTAGGGTTTTGCTGTGGTTTTTGATGCGATTTTAAACAAATTCTTTGTTTTGGAGTGGGTCTGCACCACATGCATTTTTGATGCGATTTTTGATGTGATTTTTGATGCGATTTTTAAGTAAATTCTTGTTATACACTGCATCCGTTTCTGATGCGATTTTTGATGCGTTTTTAATGTGTTTTCTAGGGTTAGGGTTAGGGGTTGGGGTTGTGGTTAGGGTTAGGATTAGGGGTTAGGGTTAGGGTTTTGCTGTGGTTTTTGATGCGATTTTTAAACAAATTCTTTGTTTTTAGGGTTAGGGTTAGGGGTTGGGGTCGTTGACAGGGTTAGGGTTAGGAGTTAGGGTTAGGGTTTTGCTGCGGTTTCTGATGCGATTTTAAACAAATTCTTTGCTTTTAGGGTTAGGGTTAGGGTTGGGGTTAGGGTTAGGGTTTGGGTTAGGGGTTGTGGTTGGGGTTGAGGTTGGGGTTAGCGTTGGGGTTGGGGTTAGGGGTTGGGGTTGTGGTTAGGGTTAGAGGTTAGGGTTTTGCTGCGGTTTCTGATGCGATTTTAAACAAATTCTTTACTTTTATGGTTAGGGTTAGGATTAGGGTTAGGGTTGAGGGTTGGGGTTGGGTTTGGAGGTTAGTGTTGGGGTTAGGGTTAAGGGTTAGGGGTTGGGGTTTGGGTTGGGGTAAGAATTAGGGTTAGGGTTAGAGTTAGGGGTTGGGGTTGTGGTTAGGGTTAGGATTAGGGGTTAGGGTTAAGGTTTTGCTGCAGTTTCTGATGCGATTTGAAACAAATTCTTTGCTTTTAGGGTTAGGGTTAGGGTTGGGGTTAGGGTTAGGGTTTGGGTTAGGGGTTGTGGTTGGGGTTGAGGTTGGGGTTAGGGTTGGGGTTGGGGTTAGGGTTAGGGGTTGGGGTTGTGGTTAGGGTTAGGGGTTAGGGTTTTGCTGCGGTTTCTGATGCGATTTTAAACAAATTCTTTACTTTTATGGTTAGGGTTAGGATTAGGGTTAGGGTTGAGGGTTGGGGTTGGGTTTGGAGGTTAGTGTTGGGGTTAGGGTTAAGGGTTAGGGGTTGGGGTTTGGGTTGGGGTAAGAATTAGGGTTAGGGTTAGAGTTAGGGGTTGGGGTTGTGGTTAGGGTTAGGATTAGGGGTTAGGGTTAAGGGTTTGCTGCGGTTTTTGATGCGATTTTTAAACAAATTCTTTGTTTTTAAAGTTAGGGGTTTGGATTGGGGTTAGGGTTAGGCTTAGGGTTAGGGGTTAGGGTTAGGGTTTTGCTGCGGTTTTTGATGCGATTTTTAAACAAATTCTTTGTGTTTAGGATTAGGGGTTGGGGTTGGGGTTAGGGTTAGGGGTTAGGGTTTTGATGCGATTTTTGATCCGATTTTTAAGTAAATTCTTGTTTTACTCCGCATGCGTTTCTGATGCGGTTTTTGATGCGGGTTTTGCTGCGATTTTTTATGCGATTTTGAAACAAATTCTTTGATTTTAGGTTTAGGGTTAGGGGTTGGGGTTGGGGATAGGGTTAGGATTAGGTGTTAGGGTTAGGGTTTTGCTGCGGTTTTTGATGCGATTTTTAAACAAATTCTTTGTGTTTAGGATTAGGGGTTGGGGTTGGGGTTAGGGGTTAGGGTTTTGCTGCGGTTTTTGATGCGATTTTTGATGCGATTTTTGATCCGATTTTTAAGTAAATTCTTGTTTTACTCCGCATGCGTTTCTGATGCGGTTTTTGATGCGGGTTTTGCTGCGATTTTTTTATGCGATTTTGAAACAAATTCTTTGTTTTTAGGTTTAGGGTTAGGGGTTGGGGTTGGGGATAGGGTTAGGGTTAGGGGTTAGGATTTGGGTTTTGCTGCGGTTTTTGATGCGATTTTAAACAAATTCTTTGTTTTGGAGTGGGTCTGCACCACATGCGTTTTTGATGCGATTTTTGACGTGATTTTTTATGTGATTTTTAAGTAAATTCTTGTATTACACTGCATGCGTTTCTGATGCGATTTTTGATGCGTTTTTTAAGCGTTTTCTAGGGTTAGGGATAGGGGTTAGGGTTGGGGTTGTGGTTAGGGTTAGGATTAGGGATTAGGGTTAGGGTTTTGCTGCGGTTTTTGATGCGATTTTTGATGCGATTTTTAAGTAAATTCTTGTTTTACTCTGCATGCGTTTCTGATGCGGTTTTTGATGCAGGTTTTGCTGCGATTTTTTATGCCATTTTTAAACAAATTCTTTGTTTTTAGGTTTAGGGTTAGGGGTTGGGATTGGGGATAGGGTTAGGGTTAGGGGTTAGGGTTTTGCTGCGGTTTTTGATGCGATTTTAAAAAAATTCTTTGTTTTGTAGTGCGTCTGCACCACATGCGTTTTTGATGCGATTTTTGATGTGATTTTTGAAGCGATTTTCAAGTAAATTCTTGTTTTACACTGCATGCGTTTCTGATGCGATTTTTGATGCGTTTTTTTATGCGTTTTCTAGGGTTAGGGGTTGGGGTTGGGGTTGTGGTTAGGGTTAGGATTAGGGGTTAGGGTTTTGCTGCGGTTTTTTATGCGATTTTTAAACAAATGCTTTGCTTTTAGGGTTTAGGTTAGGGGTTGGGGTTGTTGTTAGGGTTAGGGTTAGGAGTTAGGGTTAGGGTTTTGCTGTGGTTTTTGATGCGATTTTAAAACAAATTCTTTGCTTTTAGGGTTTGGGTTAGGGGTTGGGGTTAGGGTTAGGGTTTTGCTGCGGTTTCTGATGCGATTTTAATCAAATTCTTTGCTTTTAGGGTTAGGCTTGGGGTTGGGGATAGGGTTAGGGTTTGGGTTAGGGGTTGTGGTTGGGGTTGGGGTTAGGGTTAGGTTTGTGGTTGGGGTTAGGGTTAGGGTTAGGGGTTGGGGTTGTGGTTAGGGTTAGGGGTTAGGGTTAGGGTTTTGCTGCGGTTTCTGATGCGATTTTAAACAAATTCTTTACTTTTATGGTTAGGGTTAGGATTAGGGTTAGGGTTGGGGTTGAGGGTTGGGGTTGGGTTTGGAGGTTGGGGTTGGGGTTAGGGTTAAGGGTTAGGAGTTGGGGTTGGGGTTAGAATTAGGGTTAGGGTTAGAGTTAGGGGTTGGGGTTTGGGTTGTGGTTAGGGTTAGAATTAGGGGTTAGGGTTAAGGGTTTGCTGCGGTTTTTGATGCGATATTTAAACAAATTCTTTGTTTTTAAAGGTAGGGGTTGGGGTTGGGGTTAGGGTTAGGCTTAGGGGATTAGGGTTAGGGTTTTGCTGCGTTTTTTGATGCGATTTTAAAACAAATTCTTTGCTTTTAGGGTTAGGGTTAGGGGTTGGGGTTAGGGTTAGGGGTTGTGGTTGGGGTTGGGGTTAGGGTTAGGTTTGGGGTTGGGGTTAGCGTTAGGGTTAGGGGTTGAGGTTGTGGTTAGGGTTAGGGGTTAGAGTTAGGGTTTTGCTGCGGTATCTGATGCAATTTTAAACAAATTCTTTACTTTTATGGTTAGGGTTAGGATTTGGGTTAGGGTTAGAGTTGGGTTTGGAGGTTGGGGTTAGGGTTAAGGGTTAGGGGTTGGGGTTGGGGTTAGAAGTAGGGTTAGGGTTAGAGTTAGGGGTTGGGGATTGGGTTGTGGTTAGGATTAGGATTAGGGGTTAGGGTTAAGGGTTTGCTGCGGTTTTTGATGCGATTTTTAAACAAATTCTTTGTTTTTAAAGGTAGGGATTGGGGTTAGGGTTAGGATTAGGGTTAGGGGTTAGGGTTTTGCTGCGGTTTTTGATGCGATTTTTAAACAAATTCTTTGTTTTTAGGATTAGGGGTTGGGGTTAGAGTTAGGGGTTAGGGTTTTGCTGCGGTTTTTGCTGCGATTTTTGATGCGATTTTTGATGCGATTTTTGATGCGATGTTTAAGTAAATTCTTGTTTTACTCCACATGCGTTTCTGATGCGGTTTTTGATGCGGGTTTTGCTGCGATTTTTAAACAAATTCTTTGTTTTTAGGTTTAGGGTTAGGGGTTGGGGATAGGGTTAGGGGTTAGAGTTAGGGGTTAGGGTTAGGGTTAGGGTTAGGGTTAGGATTTTTGACGTGATTTTTGATGTGATTTTTAAGTAAATTCTTGTATTAAACTGCATGCATTTCTGATGCGATTTTTGATGCGTTTTTTTAATGCGTTTTCTATGGTTAGGGTTAGGGGTTGGGGTTGGGGTTGGAGTTGTTGTTAGGGTTAGGATTAGGGGTTAGGGTTTTGCTGCAGTTTTTGATGCGATTTTTAAACAAATTCTTTGTTTTTAGGGTTAGGTTTAGGGGTTGGTGTTGGGGTTAGGGTTAGGGGTTAGGGTTAGGGTTTTGGTGCGGTTTTTGATACGATTTTTAAACAAATTCTTTGTTTTTAGTTTTAGGGTTAGGGGTTGGGGTTAGGGGTTAGGGTTTTGCTGCGGTTTTTGATGCGATTTTCAAACAAATTCTTTGTTTTTAGGGTTAGGGGTTAGGGTTGGGGTTAGGGGTTAGGGTTTTGCTGCGGTTCTTGATGCGATTTTAAACAAATTCTTTGTTTTTAGGGTTAGGGGTTGGGGTTGGGGTTAGGGTTAGGGGTTAGGGTTAGGGTTTTGCTGTGGTTTTTGATGCGATTTTAAACAAATTCTTTGTTTTGGAGTGGGTCTGCACCACATGCATTTTTGATGCGATTTTTGATGTGATTTTTGATGCGATTTTTGATGCGTTTTTAATGTGTTTTCTAGGGTTAGGGTTAGGGGTTGGGGTTGTGGTTAGGGTTAGAGTTTAGGGTTAGGGTTTTGCTGTGGTTTTTGATGCGATTTTTAAACAAATTCTTTGTTTTTAGGATTAGGGTTAGGGGTTGGGGTTGTTGATAGGGTTAGGGTTAGGAGTTAGGGTTAGGGTTTTGCTGCGGTTTCTGATGCGATTTTAAACAAATTCTATGCTTTTAGGGTTAGGGTTGGGGTTAGGGTTAGGGTTTGGGTTAGGGGTTGTGGTTGGGGTTGAGGTTGGGGTTAGGGTTGGGGTTAGGGGTTGGGGTTGTGGTTAGGGGTTAGGGTTTTGCTGCG